>NW_027286070.1:28685062-28870062 GCF_022747635.1 Hetaerina americana
TTGGTGGAATAACGCTGCTCCAAAAACTTCGGCATCGCGTTCCGTGACGTGGGTCGAGCGTGGAGGTTCGCGTTAACAGAGGTCCTCACTACACAACAGCTCAGAGCCGACTGCCTTTTTCAGCGTCGCTTGCCAACATATCCCCCTCCAATCGCAGCCCGTCAGAGCGGTGCTGGGCGCGCCTGGAGCGGCGGGAAAAAATTAGTAGTCAGTACACTTATTTTCCGGACGAACCCTGTATGTGTGTGCGTGCGTGTGTATGTGTAAACGTAACCCAGCTCATCTATTCATATACTATAGTATTTGAGTATCTTAGATAGAATATGTATCTTCATCAATTCAGAGTATCAATTTAACGTAATAGAAATTATTTGCATTCAGAATTGGTAAAATTACGTTCAGTCAGAAAAAATCTTAAAATTAAAGAGGATTTAACATTTTTGAATACATATTTTAGGCTGTTTATTCTTTTATTGGTTTGCGGCTGAAATCAGGTATCTAGCAACATTCTCGTAAGAATATTCCATCAAAATTGTGTGTTGTAACTAGGATACGGTGAAGTCCTCATTATTTACAATTTGTTGGAAAACGAATTGCTATCTAACTGTTCGATGGTGAAGTCTTCGAAATAAGAAGTGAAAAAACCCTGACATCATTTGATAACTGAAATTTGAAATCGTTAAAATGGAAAATCCATTCTGTGGGTTTCACTCCATATGAATTTATTAATCTGGTTGTTTGGCGAATGCATCGTTTTAAAAGCCTTTTCTGGAATGGATTTTTCCATTCCAGTTTGTTTGTTTTCCATGAAGTTTGAATCACATAATTATGTTATCTTTTTCCGTGGTAAATTTTTTCTAAAGTCCCTCAAGAACTTGATTTTGGCAACGTGTCGGGTACAATCCCTTACGCAGTTGCATAGAAATATCAAATTTTATGAAAAGCTATGTGGATTTTCACACAGTAATACCAACGCTTAACATTTGTGTCCATTTAAATTAATCAAAAATATATTTTTCACACAAAATCATTATTAACTGTTCTTTTTCTAAGATTAGTCATGCATTCCTTGAAACAAATTGTGCTCCATGTGTATATATCATTATTTTTCAGAATTACACTAATTAATGCTTTCGATTCAAATGCAATCAATGAAATTCGCCCTCAATATCATGAGTCATCTTTTTTGGATTAAATGTATGATGCACAGCTTTGGAATTTCCAGTAGATTAAATTTCAGTTTCCTACATGGCATAATTCTTGTGCAGAACGTTCAACTCTCAAAGTAATATTTTCTTGGAGAAACTCACTTGAATTACACTATGTATATCCCGGAATTCTCGTTCAGCCAAAAATCTAAATTTCGTGCATCTGCTTTAACTTGGATCATCTTCTTTCGTAAAAGAAAGTTTTTACCAAAGAGATGTGACTAATCTTAGGAAGGCGAATAGTGAAAACGTGAGTACCTGAGTAAAATCAAGGCAGAGAAAACAACTTGGAGAGCTGCGATTTAAGAGAGGGTATATTTTTTCGGGTAATAATAATTTGCACGAGATGTGTTCAAAAAGTAACAGAAATTTTGTAATTTCGCATTAAGAACAGTTCACGGCATAGTGCGACATGAGATCTTACCGCAAGGCAAACGATCAATAAAGAGTACTACTTACAAATTCAACGCCTTTTGTGTGTAGAAAAAAATTCCCGTATTTTTGGCGAAACAATTCATGGCTTTTACACCACCATAATACACTGGCTCACACTGCTTGTTTGTAAATTTTTAGCCAAATACAACACAGTAATGATGTCCTAGCCTCCAAATTTACAATATATGGCCCCTGTGACTTTTTTATACGAGGGTCATCCGGAAAGTAGTACCCGTTCGTGCCGCATGAAGTGCTGACGACGCGAGTAGCCGCTGGACGAGGTCAGATAGCTTCAGTGGCTTGTCTGCCTTCTCTGAGCCAAGTTGCGTGACGCTAGCATTGCCTGTGTTGTTTCTGTGATTGTTTACAATGTTTAAAAAAATTGAGAACGCCGCCAGTTGTGAAGTGAGGGCAGTGATTAAATTCCTCAATGCAAGAAACGTTCGCCCATGTGATATTCATCGCCAATTAAAGGAGGTGTATGGAGACAATGTAATGGACGAGTCGTCTGTTCGGCGGTGGTGTCGCAACTTCAACATGGGGAGGGGGAACACACACGACGATGAGCGTTCGGGGAGACCGTCTGTCATTACAGACCAACTGGTGAGCTCAGTTGACGAATTCGTGAGGAACGATCGGCGCGTCACAATTGATGACATCTGTGAGCATTTTCCCAATGTTTCTCGAACAATTGTTCATGAAATTGTTAAACACCATCTGCATTATGCAAAGATTTGTGCAAGATGGGTCCCTCGCGTATCTCAATGAGCTGGCGGCGAAGGACTATGCAGCAGGAATACAGAAACTTGTCACACGTTATGACAAATGCCTTAATTTGCTTGGAGATTATGTTGAGAAGTAGTTTAAAGTATCCTCTTTCAAATAAAATTTTTTATGTTTGTTAATATTTACTTTTGTGTCTTTATTTCACGAACGGGTACTACTTTCCGGATGACCCTCGTATATTCAAAAATAAAGAAATCCTTAATGGGCTTTCGTTTTACAGACATAGATGAGATTAAAAACGTATTCCTGAGAAAGCTTGATGATCGAGCTATGGAAGTGTTTCAAAGATAGGAAAAAGTGCTGGCATATATGTATAATATCTACTGGAAACTCTTCGAAGGCAATGAAGTTGATAAAGAAGAATAAATAAAATACTTTCTAAATAATTCAAATTCTCGTTATTTATTAAAAACATCTCGCATACTGCGACCAAGATCTGTTTCAACTAACAAAAATGTTATAATATTCAGGATTTCTTATATGATTACCTGCGAATCTCATTAGTTAATACCTGATAACTATAAACGTTTTATATATGTCAATTTTAAAGATATTATTTTCAGAAAAAGGCTAAGCTTTACATTAAAGTCGGAGGGCAAAAACTAGAGCAAGTAGATCAGTTTACGTATCTCGGAAGTGTTTTGGACCAACACGGTCAAAGTAGTAGGGACGTGAGGAGAAGAATTGCGCTAGGCAAAGAGGCTTTCACATGAAGGAGGAAGTTGATGACAGGGACGTTGAGTAAGGATATTAAAAAAAGACTCGTTAAAACTTTGATATGGAGCGTAGTTATGTACGGTATGGAAACGTGGTCATTGAAGTAGGAGGATAGACGTAGACTGGAGGCTTTTGAAATGTGGGTGTGGAGAAGAATGGAGAAGGTGAAATGGACAGAGAAGAAAACAAACGAGGAAGTACTTGGTATGGTGGGCGAAGAGAGGGGTTTGCTGAGAAATCCTATGGAGGCAGGAAAAGTGGATGAAGGGGGTATTGACCGGCAGTGGGATGTTGAAGACTTTAATAGAGGGGAGAATGTTAGGCAAACGAGGAAAGGGAAGGAACAGGATAGGGATGTTGGATGGGATGAAGGGAGGAAGAAAGTACTGAGAGATGAAGAGTGGTCTGATGCAGAGTAGAATACTGGATTTGGTATTTTGTTAGGCATCACAAAATATGTATTTAGTATCTGTGTCCATCCAAAAACCTACCTTAACCGGTAGATTACCTAATAATAATAATAATTTTCATTGTGGTGAGAGAATACCTAACTGTAATATTAACAAGGTGCGGGAAAAATATTCAAAAAATGTTCATAAAGGCATTTCCTTTTCCGACAAATTTTATATAGGATTGTATTCAGCATCGTATGCCGAATATTACGTTTCGACTAATTTATCTTTAGTGATTTTAGTTGCCATGTTTTGCCGTTGCCTTGGATATGAAATCCAATTATACGCGGCAAACCTTTTGACAAAGACCATAAGATCCACAATGAGAAATCGACGTCAACGCCTAGTGAAGGGTTGTGAGAGATTTCGTCCAGAAACTCTTGATACATGTCCCGCCCGACTGACGCTGACAGCGCTATCTTGTAAACGAAGTGTGATTAGTTAATTGAGTTCATAAGACACTATGTTCAAAGCCAGAATTACTCCTACGTTTTTTTGCGGTTCTAGTTAAATTTACTATTATTTGTGACATTATGTTTTATGACCTATGAAATTCTATGACATTTATGCTCATGGGTAACTACTCACATTAAAGAAATTTTAATACGAATATGTTGGCATTCTGTATTGGAAATATAGCGGGTGCTCTATCAGCATAGTATTAATTAACTGCTTTGTTATACGGGACCCATTTATTTAATACAAATTTGTTACGTAATTGAGCTAGATATGAAATAATTATAACAAAGCAGCGTTATTGTGGTCCACTCACATGATGCTGAGAATATATTTGTTTACCCACCAGTTGGAATTATAGTATTCCAAATCCTAATAGTGCTGTTAAATTTTCATATTAATTTAGATGAAGAGTGAATGAGGAAGTTACTTCAAAAATTTGATATCATTTCTTTCCCACCTTGGGTTCATATATTAATATCAATTTGTTCACACTGTGGCAGGCATAACGAGATATTTAATGAAATCTCAGTGACATATGAGGAGCTTTTAGGAAAGAAATAATTCGATGTTGCGTTCATGAATTCATGAGCAGGGATTGAAACGATCTCAAAAACCAAACCATTCGAACATTATTGCCACATTCATTACGCGGTTTCCACTCTTCCAATCTCCAGCCAAAATAAGCGATCCGAATGCGGTTTGACTATTGGCTGAAGGGATGCTTAGATGAGAGGCCTCGAGTTCATGAAGGTGACTCGGCAGCCGTACCAATTCAAACGCGAAGAACACGCCAATCCGTATATACGGCGACTGAGATCCGGCCGCTGCCATAGAACGCGCAAGTAGGTACGGCAGGAATCACACGGCACAAGAGGTCCTTGGAATATATATATACCTATAGACGTCCATAAGCGCGCAGGGTCTTCTCTCTCCTAGAACAATGGGCACGAGAACGTTCACCATGCATAACGACGAAAGAGATGGAGAGGATGTAAGCCGAGTAAAATAGAGTGCCGGAGTAGTTAGCTAGGGAAACAGTACTCGGTGGAGTGATGAGGGGAACAGCGTATTTCGCTGTCTCTCTCCTTTTGAGCATTGCCGGCTCATTTGTACGCTGTTTTCCATACTCCCTTCTCCTCTCTATCCCCTTTCCTCTCCCTCTCTCTCGTTATCCTTTCTCCGTCTACTTCTCCCCATCCTCACACACCACACCCTTTCTCCTTCCCTCCCGATTCATCCCGAACCACGCTCTTTGCCCTATGCTTCAATATCAATCTCTTGTTTGTCAGCCATAACGACTACGTCACGAGGACCTCCTCATAATCCCCCACCCATGCCCTACCTTCCCCTTACATCCCGCTCCCACCCACTCGACGACCACGCGAACGGGAGAGATGCGAACTTATGCCCTCTTCTGAATATCAAGGCCATATGTTTAGTCAAATTGCTCCGCGGTGTAAAAAAAATGCTGGGTAATTTGCGAGTCTCACCGGTAAGAGAAAAATGGAACATGGCCAAATAAAAAAAATTATCCTCCTTAATCATGATCTATCATTATCGTAATTTAAGGGTAGAGAAGCAAATTGAAATACTGCTTTTAGTCATACGGGGATGGATACTTAATGCTTTTAATGAGCAAGCTTCGGTGGAAGTAGACCTTTCGTCGACTACTAATTAAGAAACCTAGATGCTTTCCAATTAAGAGGTAGGCAATTTGCTTCTATAGTGGATCATTCGATGGAATATGATACGCATAAGGTAACGCGTTCATCATTTTCCAGCAGTTCCACGTTTATATGCTTTACATTCTAGGGATCCGAGCAGTAATTAATACATTAAACTTGCATGCACTGAAATGGAAATAATTGGCGTCAATTTTACATTATTTAATTAACTATCAGCCTAGGTTAATCAATGAAGTCATTAATTCAACAAATAATGGAGTCAACTGTATTATATTCTATTGCGTATAATGATAAATGGTAGAAAATACTCAGCCGGTGAACAAAGATTTTACGTTCTCGAATTTTAATATATTTTTCCAAATGAGGATGATGTTTTATCATGGAAATTGGCTTAAATTACATAAATCTACAAGAAAGTTTTCATTCTTACAATTATTTGATTTTCAACCGAGGGTATCTGCCTACGAAACGGAAGGTAAAGTACCATTACGATTGTCACTCCTTCAACCCGAAGATTAGTTGACTGCAGTAGCGCCCCATTCTCCCCTGTCCCATATAAATATATAATCATATGCCTTCATAGCTCCTATTCCCTATATCCTCCTTTATTTAGCCAATTTTTCCGCTCCTTGGCCTTAATTTCGCTTCCTTTTCGTCTAGTTTCCCTTCTCTTTAAATCTTAACAAATTCGTTGTCTCAATGTGTATCCATTCCATCTGGTTTTATTTTTCTTAAACGTGCTCCACATTGCCTTAATCTCTTCTATTCTTTTAGATACACCTGTGTTTCTTATCTTAGCAGTCTATTCAGTATTCAGCATGTACATACAGCACCGAATTCGCGGATTATTTTTCCTTTGTCCTACGTTTCCATATTTTTGATTCATAAACTGCCACACTCCACAAAAATGCTTTCAAAGGCTGCTTTACTTTTTTTGTATATTCTTTGGACGAAAGAGTGGTGTTTTACATCATAGAAATATTGTTAGCTTGAGTTACTTTGTCTAGGATATCCTTTGCGCTAGAATTTTAAAAGAGAAAAGTTTAAGAAAAATAGAAATTTTTCCTGCTTAAATATCCTGTCGAAACAGAAGGGAAATATTTTTATCAAAATAATGGACTAGTATTCAAAATCTAAGGTATGCATACCATTCCATTACTACATGCAAGGTACTTGCGCATTGGCATGGCCACCTTTCATATTATTAATATTATTAACATTAAACACAGCCAAGCGTTCTTTGCTGAGATATGATAGTTGATTTGATGTAGAATTACTCTTAATAAACTTACCTTAAAAGTAGCAGAACGCTAATTACTAAACGCTAAACTATTGAAGCTAAAACTTTCCTTATTGGTTCCAACGATAGGACTTATAGAATGTTGCATTTATAGAATGTTTTAAATGCATTTATGAAAATATTTGCAATTATTTTTTTCTACTGCTATTATTTTCAAATAATATAATTTATGTTTATATATATATATATATATATATATATATATATATATATATATATATATATATATATATATATATATATTGTGAAGCAAAATGCATTACTAATACGCGCCAAGGGTTGAGAGGATGTGAAAGATGATATTTTTTTGGAATAATGACCATTGCAATAATACGTAGGTTGGTGTTCGAATAAAAATTAATATTTAAATTCAGTGATGAAAGAGTTGGTGAATAACAATAATAGTCAGTGATTTTTTCTTTGCAACGTAAATAGCTCATTATTTACCTATCTTTAATGACAGAAGAGTGATTTTTAATTAACTTGTCCTTAATGGAAATTGTGTTTATTCTGAGAACTAAGTTGGGCAACATTTTTAATTAATTTTGAAAAGAGATGCCTAACTATTTATTTCGTACCCCTGACCGATCAAAATTCATTAACTCATCTGCACATAATAAGATGCGCAAAATCTGCAAATTCTGGATAATAAGAAACATTTTCAAGCCCTCAAGCGACCTGCTTCCATGGACTCCGTATCCTTGTCAACGACTGATCTCTGTAATCCTATCTGAGAGCTAATTTCAATTTTTTCTCAGCATGAAATTATTTCATGTGATAATAATCTTTTTACTCATTGCATGTTTTATAACACGGTAAGAACATTTTCTCCTCTCGCTACCAAACTCTTCTCCTCGCTCCCACCATTTCCTTGTCTTCCGAGGTGGAACGCCCTGCATGCATTCCAACCCGCAAAATTTCTCCTGTAGATGATTCAGTCCCTCGCTTCCAATCATGAATAATAGCGCCACCTATCCGTAGCATCGGCAGAGGTACACACCCCATCTCGTGCACGGCGCTGTTTGAAACGTGTGCGGATATAGCCCCATCCCTTAACCATCCTCCCTCGCCCAGCCCTAATCCCCGCAATAACATCAAAAATACCCCTCCTCTCTCTCTCTCTATCCCGCGCCAATCCTCAATCCCCACCTATGCCTCCCTATCTCATCCTCCACGGTTACCTCCCCCATCAACCGAACTCCCCACTCCCCGTCCCCTCAATCCCTCTCCTTGCCAATCTCCCTCCCTCTCAAGTCCTTCGGATTTCCTCCTCCTTACGTGAGCCAATATTCCTCGATGCCGCCTCCTTCCTCTCTTCTCTCCACAGACGTGCGCCTCTCCCTGCCTCCTTTCACCTCATCTTCCTTCCGTGCGCGCCTCAAAGCTGCTCCACTCCCCTTGCTCCCCACCCCTCATCCACATTCTCATCCTCTGGCTTGCTATCGCGATTACCGCAGCCCTGCCAGAGTGGGAGGACCCTCCTCCTTATCTCCGAGCATAAGTCTCCCCGCAACTCCTTCTTCCCCTCTCCCGCTTTCTCCTTCGTTCGTTCTCCCACTCTTTCTCCTCCTCCACCACTCTCCCCGGCCCCTTCGATTCCATCCAGCATTCCCTCCTCCCCCCCACTACCGCCGCGCGCAGAGTCACGCGTGAACTAGCGCCCCTTGCGTTAACCCCGCAGCTCAACCCTTTCCAGCCTCCCCTGCCCTCTACGTTCACCTTCCCCTCATACCCATGCGTGCGTGTTGAACTCCTCCCCTAAAGTCCTCTTCTGCCTTTCTAACCTCTCTTTCCCTCATTTCCCCCGTCTCTTCGACGCCGCTAACCACCTTAGATATAGCAGCAACCCTCCCCCTCTCTTCAGGTAACAGATGCGAGCTCTCCGCTCCGTCTCATGCTAATTCGGAGCGAGTTGGGAGGGGAAGGGGAGATGGATAAGGGTGGAATGATAGGGAGAGGGAACAAATGGTGAAAGTGGGAGCATATAGTTATAGCATGTATCCATCTGCATAAACAACTCTATGCTTACACGCACACACGCGCAACAGTACATACATATTGGCCGCGTGCGTGAACTCGTGCATAAAACTGAATCAAAGTAATGGAACGTTCGGTCGTTGACGTGCAGGGCGTTCGGCGTTCTCATATTTTGGGTCACGATTTGCCGTTCAGGTCCAGTAATATATCGATCCACAGAAAGGGAATCTTTCATGTCGGTATACGGTAACCTCTCCAAGCGAAGGGCCACACCCAATTCAATCTACCCACCCGCAGGTTTCGGGAACGCTCTAAAATGGCCTCCTCGAAAGGTTATCCATCTCTTTTTTTTCGACTCGAAAAATAATTAATACTTCCAATTTGAGACGGTATCAAGAAGAATATCATATTCAATAGATAGCATTTGCCAGCCATACTATATGCATGTACATCCCAAACGAAAAGATATCGGCTTGCGAAATTTAAAGGATTTTGCTTCAACCTTAATTACGTAATGCCTGTGCCCCGATTGCTTAGTGATACTTTGATGAGTATTGTGAACTTGGATGATTTAAATAAATCGTGAGATTCAAAAACCTGTACCTACATTAAATAATTTATCAGCATGGTTGATTTCTGCTATTTACTTACGCGACACTATGATGACTTAGCTGACAGATTGCAAAATAATAATATCATCTACAAGGTAGGCATTGAATGCTATGAATTTCTTCTTTATATTTAAAACTGTTTCCTGAAAACATTTTCACAATAAAATACTAAGGTTCTTATCTAAACAAGCTATGCAATATTAACTCTAAATTTCAATGATTCAAAATTTTGATTGACATCAATTCTGTGTACAAAATTGGGCATTTTTAACTTTGAAGATGAGTGGCACTATATTTCACGAGCTTCCCTATGATTATATTATTTAAATTCAATTATGTTCTCAGAAAAAAGATAAGTTTGCCAATACGAGGTTAATGTCATCTTGTATAACTAATCTGATACGATCAGTCATTCATTATGTTTGACTTCCACCACATCACGCCTGAAGCTACTCAATTTGTTAATGCCATCTCATTAGAAATTAAATAAGTTTTGAGTTAGTTTGCTCAAAATTAGGAGCAATTGAAGCACGATTTCTAAGATTATTATATAAGCCAATTCACGTAAAATCGAATATATTCACGCTATTTGACATAAAAGTTCGATTATTTATCACTTTTTTCATTGGTAAAACTGAGAACGGAGCATTCTCTTACGAGAATTTTCGATTCAATCCTCATTGGAAAAAACTTTTTTTATGACATGTCAGGAAGACGAAAAGCCATAACTTCCACTTCAACTAACTACATAGGAGTTTAAGTTTTTAACCTCTAATGCCCTTGAATTTCCAAAGCAGTTATTTTATGGCAATTAAAAATACCAATATGAAGGAAAATATTGAGGGAAAATTCGGGTCTCTTCCGTATGATGATGTAAGTACGAGGGTCATCCGGAAAGTAGTACCCGTTCGTGCCGCATGAAGTGCTGACGACGCGAGTAGCCGCTGGACGAGGTCAGATAGCTTCAGTGGCTTGTCTGCCTTCTCTGAGCCAAGTTGCGTGACGCTAGCATTGCCTGTGTTGTTTCTGTGATTGTTTACAATGTTTAAAAAAATTGAGAACGCCGCCAGTTGTGAAGTGAGGGCAGTGATTAAATTCCTCAATGCAAGAAACGTTCGCCCATGTGATATTCATCGCCAATTAAAGGAGGTGTATGGAGACAATGTAATGGACGAGTCGTCTGTTCGGCGGTGGTGTCGCAACTTCAACATGGGGAGGGGGAACACACACGACGATGAGCGTTCGGAGAGACCGTCTGTCATTACAGACCAACTGGTGAGCTCAGTTGACGAATTCGTGAGGAACGATCGGCGCGTCACAATTGATGACATCTGTGAGCATTTTCCCAATGTTTCTCGAACAATTGTTCATGAAATTGTTAAACACCATCTGCATTATGCAAAAATTTGTGCAAGATGGGTCCCTCGCGTATCTCAATGAGCTGGCGGCGAAGGACTATGCAGCAGGAATACAGAAACTTGTCACACGATATGACAAATGCCTTAATTTGCTTGGAGATTATGTTGAGAAGTAGTTTAAAGTATCCTCTTTCAAATAAAATTTTTTATGTTTGTTAATATTTACTTTTGTGTCTTTATTTCACGAACGGGTACTACTTTCCGGATGACCCTCGTAGTTTTTCTCGGTTTTAGGAAGTCATTTTTGTGATTCAATATGAAAACTTGGTAGGAACTATGCATTAATGAGAGGCTTTTGATTATTTATTTAAAAACTTCTTATTTCACTTATAAATTTTATAGTATTAATAATTTATTTTCGAAAATAGCGTCCGTAAAATAAACAAAACAATTTGGATAACAACCTTCTCGTTCAAACCATCGGGATTATGCCTTGCTCCAGTCACCGTTCTTTACGTTCTAATGCATTCTTTTTCTATTAAAGCGCATTTTTCTATTATACAGCGCTTCCTAAAGAGCCGGCTATTACCAAAGCTAAGTCAGCCACAACATCTCTACCATCAACTATGCATAACTCTTAAGTGGGACCTGTTTTAATTTCGGCCCTCCCCTACTCCCCCCCTATCTCACAAATTTTGCCCATTCTTATCCATGGATATCCGAGCGAAACTCCCGTCCTCATTATCGCCCTCCACACCCTTCTTCTTATCGCTAATCCGTGGAAGTTATACCTCCGTCTTTCCTCCACTCTTCATTACTTACCCACACCAAGAACCAACCTCCACCATACCCGACCGCCGACTTGCCCCACTTTGTTTCCCCGGGTAAGCAACTCTTTCCTTCTTCGTTCTTAGTCTTAAGAAATCAATCACAAATGACTGTATTATAGCCATAATGCATAAAATCAAAACGGTCTAGCTCAAAGGAGAATGAAAAATGTATAAATTTGGTGGGAAAACATCGTAGCTTCGTATCCCGAATCATTTTACTTAGGCAAATGCCTGAGAGATGGTTGTAAGAGCTTGGAAAAACCCCAGACTTTAGGAATGAGAGATGATTAAATTCAAAATTACCTTAAACATTGGCAATGACTTGAAAATAAAGTAATTAGATCACTTTGAAGAGCACGAAAACAAAAGAAGTTCACAGTTAATGGCAAATTAAATTAAGTTTACGAAACTAGTAAATCTTTAAAACTAATAAACTATCAATTTTGCTAATAGATATGAATGAATTCCTTCAGTTTTACCCAATAAGAACCAAATACTCGCTACGGAGTTAAGTCTTAGAGAAATATTGTTAAAGAGAGAAGAGAAATAGGGTGTGGCAAAGAAGAAAGACGGGAAAAACTGACAGAACTGCGCGGGAGGGGGGCATCGAAAAGATGATGATAGGGATGGGCATTTGTTTCGACGATGTGAAAGGGTATTGTACCATTTCACTTTTCCCAAGGACGTTCCTCACTGCCAAAGGCGGACAACTCCTGCAAATCAGAATCTCTATCTCCCTGTTTTGTTAGGTAACCTACATGTGGTGATTTCTCTCACTCCCTTGTGACTGGGGGGAGCACCTTGCCCAGCATTCTCTCTCCCCCGCTCCATTCCCGGCTCTCCTCTACCGTTTCCGTCTCCCATGACATCTTCCATTTGTCAGCATGACCTCCATCAAGGTTGCTTGATTCTCCGTTTTTCTAACATATTCTATTTCATTTCTATAATTCAAGAATAGGCCAGAGAGTTATTTCCCATTCAATTAATTGGTTTTAGTTTTATATGTATTAAATTCACAGTGTTAATAAATGTCCTTTCTACAGATGACTAATATCAAATCTTCTACTTCAGATCACATACCTATAAAATCCAAGTTACTTATGCCAACGCATATTTTCTTTTAATATTTTTACTATCGTTGCAACGATTACGACTAATAATTGAGGGTGAAGCATCCACTGATGAAATGCGATAAGTGTCGGACGATGAATAAAAAGCTAAACGTTACAGGGAGCATATTCCGTATTCTTGAAAAAAGACCCGAAAATGTCAACGATTAAATATCATTTCTAGCTAGTATTTTTAATTATTATGAATGCTTTCAAAATATCCTATTATCCTATCTACTAAAGATGAACCAAGAGATGAAAGTGGTGAGAAAAGACAACGGTTTTTGAATCAATAACCACATCAAATACCTTACCACTTACCTCAACTAGTGGTGGTTTTATGCTCTTCGATGGAAGAATTGGCCAATTAAAGAGGCTGCGTATCACACATGACCTCAACAACCGCCCCTTTTTAGATAGGCGGGGTCAAATATAAATCTGAATTTGGACTACGACACCAGAATGCCAATCTTTTTTAGTGATTTCATATACAGTATCCTGTGATATCCTTGCTTTTTATTTCTTTTACCTCTACCTCATTCATTCATTCATTTTCTTCTTCATCTAAAACGCCTAATATATCCTATTATACGATCTCCCTCGGATGTCTCCTTTAGCCTCATTCACTGTTGATCGTTTAGCCATACCACCTTTAGTCAAATAATTTCATATTTTCTAATAATGATGTTTGTTTATTCAACAACCATCCATCATTTAAATATAATTCTTTTCTATGTTGCTATTTCGGACGCGTTTTATCCACATTCATTCATAACCCATTCATTCCGCAATCTATCTCTCCTCTCGTACAGACTTCACAAATACTCCTCACGTTTTTCAGTATTTAGAAGCGTTTATAAAGATTTAGCCATCAGAAAACACAATCATCAACGATTCCACTGGTTTAGCGTTTATATTTACTAATTCAGTATTTTTCTGATCCTGTTAATCAAGTGAAACTACAATTAGTTTGTAGGGCAAAGGTTTAATAATCAATATAGACAACAGACATTATCTGTTTTCACATTTAATTCATCCCACTTTATTACTTTATGTCACATACGATGCTTAAGATAGAAAGCAGTGTTAGAACATCATCTGAAAAAACTTAGCGGAAAGATATTTCTAATTATGCAGAGGTGGTACTAAGGTACAAATGAAAAAAGGACATATGCGCTGTTCATTGATGTGATAAAGATTAATCTTTCGTCAGAATAGAAACTTGTATTTAAACCGTAAAAAAAATCTATTTACTAAATTTCATTTTGTTAAACCATTGTTATTTCTTCAAATTCTAAATAAACTGCGCGAGATACCGCAACAGTAGCTTTTAACGGAGTCATCCACTGATATGCATTTCAATGCAACATTTTAAAATGTGTTTATCGGGAGTGAAATTATATCCTAAAATTTAAGCATTAACACGGTCATCCATTTCTGAGTTACGTTAGGATTGGCTAGTTACAAGTATGAAAGAACACTTAAAAAGGGGGATATATGTTGATATTACTGGGAGATTAGGTTAAACATAAGAGTCCTTAATGAAAGCAATCATCAACTAATCTTGTTTATTATACCAATTGCCAATCGGGTGGGCAGACTAGGAATGAGCATGAACTGGTGATGAAATATTTTCTCTTTTCTAAGAGTTCATTTTTACCTAGCATTGCCGATTTCCCAAAGTATCCCAACCCTGTGCGAATTAACTCATTCATAATTTTCTGTAATTAGTTTAGTGACGTATTAAATAACACATCGAATTACGTGTTGCTTAATTTCGTCATTTATAAACACCCTAAAATGGACAAAAAAATTTAAATCAAGTAACAAATTAATTAAACAATAGGGACGTAGGCAGTTTCGAGATAAATTTGATTCTAGTGATAAAAAAGATAATAAATTTAAAATATAAAGGCGTATTCCATTTTTTTGCGTGAAAAATATTACTAAAATAATCCAATTCATTGTATTTCGTGAAAGCATTACCCAAAAATAAGATCCACATATTACTATGAATATGAGTAAATAGTGAAAATATTACTTGAAGGTTTCTCAGTGATTTCATGGGAGAAGGCACGAATACTCCATGAATCCTATATTAGATTGATAAAGGTGTAGAATGAAATTGTGCAGAAGTAGTAATTCCGTTAATTTAAATATGCTGGGTAATTTTAAGTCGGGATAATTCTGCAAAACAAAATGAGGTTTAAAACAGCTCCAAATACATTAATACAGATGTTAGGATCCCTTCGAAAAATGACGCGGCATTAGAAGAAATGAGGCCGTTTAACCTAGGCTTCAAAAGTCAGTGTCATTTCAATGAAAGGGCTATCGTAAGCTCACTACAAATAACAAGCCTAATATTTGAGGTTTGATTTCATCAATAAGGCTAGCAATATGATTATGTGTATGCTTCTATCATCTAGCTGCTTTTCCTAACCCAAGCAAATATCTTTTGCGTATACATCACATCAAACACATGCCCCCAAATATTACTACTCACGTAACCAAAGGATAAATAAATTTACCTGGAAATGAAAATGCACGCACTTCAGTGTTCAAGAATTCACAACCGCCTAATTACTAATCGTGTGCTCATGTTTTCCCTTCAGACTGATTAATATTTTTATTTTAACTTGTCCTCTTGGATTTTTTTGATCAAAGTAATTCACAAACGAGTTAAAAATCAGGCAGTCTTGCCTATTATTTTCAGCAGTCTTTCCTTTGATCAAGCAAACACTACTTAACCTTTTAATCTCCTCAAAATATCCCATTACACTATGCTTCTCTCATCTTATAAACTTATTTGATAAAGATTCAGCATTTACTTTTTCCTGTATCAAATCATCCCTTACTTTTTACCCCCTTAACGTTTGTCACACGGTTGAAAAAACATCAATATCAGGAAAGAGATTACTCTTATAACAAATCATTATATAACATTTAATGGATGTGTAATTATTCCTAATTGGTTTACTTTATTGGTATATATTTTCCAAATACCATCGTTTAACCTGAAAGGCATATTTTACATAAAATGCTAAAATCCATTTTTCATTTCAGGTACCGGGAAAAATCTCCATAGAGACAGAGTTTGGCTGCTGACAAAGTAAATTAGGTATGATTTTTAATTAATAAAATTTTTCTAATGTAAATTACGACAGTAAAATGAATACATTCTTGAGGATAAAGAAATTGTGGTCGTATCCTTTTAAAAAAAATTTAAATTGTATTCTTTAAAACCTCATATGCTTCGCACTGAATTTAAACAAGCTTATATCCAAAAATAATTCAAGATCCTAATATATTGACTGAACGGGTGATGGAATTAACATTACTATTTATTCATGTTATAAGGTTTGAAATTCATATGTTGGTTCAAAAATCACAGTAAATTCTAATTAACATGAGGTTATTTTAGCACGTTGATAAAGCTTTTACGTACCTGTTATAAGTTGTTATTGGAACAGAATGAACGCTTGGTGAAAAGAGCCCAAGAATTTAAGGTCAGCTTAAGTGCATGTTTGCTTTGTTGTTGTCCCAAAAATAATACTCGTGCAAATTGATATTATTTACAATACAAGGTAAAGGTCAAAAGGAGAAAACACGGTAAGAGAAAAAACCGGATGAGTTGGACACTTCAAATCGGATTCGAGGTTTGGGACACAATTTTTAATTTCTTTTTAAAATATGATGCAGATTAAGTTGATCGTTTTGGTAAAAATATAATTCACGAAAGGAAAGTGTCCCATCATATGTTAAAACCTTGGTTAGGAACTACTGTAAGTAGCACATGAACAACTTCAAATGATAGGTTGATGCAAATTGCATACGCGTGACGTTAACAGTGAGTGAATAATTATAAAAAATAGTTTTTTTTACTAGATTAGTGTTATATCATTGAGTAAATTTAAGATGAATAATGTAAAACACATACAGATATTTTCTGCGCTTCAATTATGTCACCTTCTTGGATATCCGAATAACGCCAGATACTAGTTTACACGATGTTGTTTCGAAATTATAGTCTCCACAGTTTCATATTTCTCACTATTCTCTGCAAAAAAATTGCAATGTCAAATATTCCGGGTATAGAGTTTTTGTTAATTCATAATTTTTTAATTGCAATGGGTAGTGAGAACAATGATAAGGGATAAGTAAAATAATGGAAGAGTACAAATTCCAAAATTCAGTAAAATACAGGTATCACATTCTTTTAAGAACATTACAAAGGAGGTTTATTTGGAATTAGGAAATTATTAAAAGTAGAAATTGTGATATCAGCCAAAATAACTTTCTTGCTAATTATTTTGAGAGCACTCATACCAATTTTTAAACATTGATTTTAATTGTTTTGTATTATTTGATTACATATGTAATAGCACAATAATAATGAAAATTTTAATTAAAAAGTTAAAAGATTTAACTACCTTAAATATTGTTAACCTTGTACCATGGTGAAGCACAACCTTTTTCTATGGTTGGCAAGGAAAGAGTCTTTATAGTGGCATGCAGCAAAAACGTCACTTTCTATTGCTTCAACAGCCCACTATTCAAATATTAGCTTTCTCCCCTCGCAACTGAGTAACAAAGCAAGCATAAGGAGTTGGAGTTTCTACTTTGTGGCCCTGGAGTTATGGACCATTCGCTTACACATTTTCAAACAATAAACGACCCTTTCCTAACTCTTTGAATCCCTGATCTTCTTTGCCATAAAATGTGAAATGAGGGGGAACTTTCGGTATCAAAATCTCCCTTTATTTTTGAAAAAGTTAAGTTGAGCTATCTGGTTAACTCAACAAGTTTAGGGAATAATTAATTAAATATACCTTATAATTTTGAGGGAAAATAGTGGAAGAACTTAGTGTTTATGTGATGTATATGCATTCTTATATACCTAAAAATCTATTGTGTCTTTTCTCCTTGGGCTGGAAACAGTAGAATATCTTGCTTATAAACTAGTCAACAAAATACTCACGGAAAGTAAGTTCTTCCATACCCACGAATTATTGCTTACTTTGCTTACATCCATCCCATTCGCTTAATGTATGACCATTCTTCATTCATGCTTTTTCGTTCATAAGGGTTTCAATATGTCTAATTTTGAGTCTCTTTGGCCACCTTCTCTGATAAATTTCGGGGTTTCACCTCCTCTCTAACATTTCATTGTCCTTTTTAATATCTGTTTCTAGATTCCTCTCTCATATATTCTCGCTGCGTGAATTAACGAGCACATTTTCCTTATTTCCAGCTTATTTATTACCTTTCAATCTAATATGTATTATTTACAGACTACCGAAGACACATCATTTTAATCTAATATACAATCTTTCACAAACATTCAGCCAAGAGTTGCTTAATAATGGATTTGTTTCAATGTTTCTCATTTTACAGCCATTATGGAGTCATTATTACTCAAAAATATCAATCGAACACAGATAATTTTCAATTTAGAACCAGATTTATCGTAAAATAATCATTCAAAGTACGATTCAATCTTACATGTCCATAATATTTTAATGCCTTTTTTTGTTAGATTCCATCACTATTCAGTGTCTCTATATTCTTAAAACTAAACTTTCCTCTATATAGCCAAACAATGGTTTTCAAAATCTACAAAAATACCTTAAAACCTTTTTTAAACATTCATGCACTTATCAAATACTATGCAACAATTTCAGAGTGTAAAATTCATTCGCCTTGACTGAGTTTCTTTGAAATTTATCAAATATTAGTTATGAAGAGCGAACATTATCCTTTAATCCTCTAGTAAGCATTTAAATCTTTACGCCACCATATTGCTCTATATTATCATTCGTAATTTTTAAATTATCAAATCAAAAAAGTAATTGTAGGGCTATTTTATTCTTTAAATAGACTGGTATCCATCCACAGCTTAAGTTTGCAAATAGAAATTATCTGTCCACAGAATTTCCACCTTTCAAAATTCTGACTACTGTTACAAATTCATTATCACTTCTATCAATTTCCTCGCATACATATTCATGAAACCACGACCATGGTTCCACAGCGCTGGAGCATTATCAGGTGAACACTTCATTACCATATACCTGATGCTTAGTTTTCTCCGGATGATTTCGTGCCGCCATGAAACCATAGTTCAATAAATATCCATATAGAACTTCTATGTTACCTTTTCCTCTAATCATGGCAGCTAGTATTCCTAATATCTCAATCTCAAAATCTAATTTAAATATACAACTTTTACGCGTGACCTCACTTCCATATAAATTCTCAAAATACTCCCTCCAAATGTCCACACCTCCATCTGTATTTGCTACTGGCAATACGCCTTCGCAACATTATCCTTGTTCAACCCCTTTCTTCTCAGTCATCATAGTTAATAGACATTTGGAAACGGTTTTTTTATTTGCAAATTCAATTTTATCTCATATTCTGCCAGTTGCATACTTCTCTTACAGGAATGGTATTATTGCATCCATTATTTTCGCTTCGTAAGCATCAAACGCTAACATCCGCGCTCCTGTCCCATTTTCTGCAAACATCGTGTTAATTTTTTTTAGCACTACCATTCAACGAGATAGCACTCTCTGCTTTTTCCACAAATTTTCCACATACACTCTCAGCTTTCCACATACACTCTCAACAATCATTTCTTTTAAACTTTCCCTAGCATTTCCGACGCCCTTTTTCGGTAATTTTTTTTTCAATTCGGCCTTTTTGAAAAACCTTATGCTTATAAAAAATTCCAATGCTTTAAACTTCATCCCTAAGGTGTCCGTATATTTGGTTGCTATTAAAAGTGGCCTAATAACTTATATAATTTCTTTCTCTCAATTTCAAGTATTCTAGCTTCGCCACCAAACAGCGGAAAAGGGCTACTGGTACAACTATTCGAGTGCATTTCCAATATAATCCATACACGATATTTGATTAAAGAGATAAGTCTAATCGTGGAATGCGTTCGAATACAAGAGAGTTGTTGGCAATGACATACAAGAGACTATTTCAGTTATTGATGAGGTTGAGTTATCAGTAAGTTCACTATCCATTCCAAACGAAGCTTTCTCTACTTACGGTAATTGCTCAAACCATTTTAAAAATATTCCATGTGAAAAAGTAAAGGGTCCCAAAGAAACTGGGGGAGATGCCGCAACAGTAACTTTTAACGGAGTCATCCGCTAATGTGCATTTCAATGTAACAATTTCAGAGTGTAAAAATCATTCGCCTTGACTGTCAAGGCGAATGATTTTTACACTCTGAAATTGTTGCATTGAAAGTAAAGTGTCTTCTTTCATAATCATACTGTTCAGGTTAGCTCATATTCTCCGGTATATGACAAGGAAAGCTAAGTCTCAGAGTACATCAGATCCGCAGCTACTATTCTAAGCAAGCTGGAATTATACCTCCTGATGTTAACTACCATTAAAGCCAAAATATGGTGTATCACACCCTATACAATTCGATGCTCTACTATGTATAAAAAAACTGTGTGAAGATATCGAGTTCAGAAAATATATTTCATAATGCTCACGATGCACGAATTAGTTAAATGTCATGCCCGAACTTCTTTAGATGGCACAAAAATGGCAACTTTATCAGTGGCAAATTTATATTATTTACAGATATAAGAAAAACTATTCAGGTAAAGTTGACTTCATCTCATTTGTTTTAGAATTTTTTCAGGATATAGTTATTCTATCGCTTTAAAAAACAGACCTGCATTCGCCGTAACAAATAAGAATTGACATAAATGGAAGCTAATACTCATTACCGATATAAAGTGACTGTAGAGACCAAATCTCCTTGTTTAATGGAGATTTGTTGCATCTGTCATAATGAACAATTGAAATATCAAGTAACTAGCGGGAAACTTGGGGTGCGCACATTTTCCGTAGATAAATAGCCCTTAGTTTCGTTAGCTTAGAACACATCTGCACATCCTTCTCTCTTCTCAGATAAATGATGCTGCGGGTGGAAGAGGTCAGCAAAAAAAGGGATAAAAAAGTTGAGATTAATGGTCCTTTTTACTTCCGTTCTAATTCCGAGTAATCTTACACCAAAAGGCTACAACAACACAACTAACGTAATACTTTCCCTCGCCTAATTGTACGTCTTACTTCTGTAAAATTTACTAATATTCCTCTGATTATACTGCATATAAAAAGTATTAACCCTCAAAGGTTAAATTATAATTTTTTTTGCAAATTCATTGTATTTACGCCTATCGTTTGAAGTGTCTTCAATGTCATTTTGAAACAAAAGTTTTATATAAGCGCTCTCACGAATATTTAATTACGTTCATGGTTTTCAAGATTATAACAGTTAAAGGCATAGGGAACATTAATACCTATGAAAATCGTTACTGGATACATCTTTAAGCAAAAAAATTATTAGTATAAAATAATATGATTGAATCATTAAATCGATAAACTTAATAAATATTTAAATCGATGTTTATCCTATGAAAACTGAGTTTACACACGCTGGTCGATATTTAACTTCTATAAAAATTGTCTTATTAAGTATATTAAGACGTATCCTGAATAGATAGAGAGCCTACACATATTTGTGGTGGAAAACAATTGGGAGGGAAGTGTTAATGTCACCAGCCGAATTTCATTGATAAACCACGAAAATATTAATACCCCATTTGCATATCCGGCTTAGAAAATAATAATTCAAAATTCCAGTTATTGCAAAAAATATTGATTTTGAATAAAATATTTTTCCAAGTAAAAGGGAAAACTGTAGATTTTCCAAAGTATTGACGAGTTAAATTTGGAACTGGGATTTTAATTAATAATCACAGGAAATTACATAAATTTTACCTCCCTGAAATATTGAAATAACTTGCATCTCCTATATGTAGCAAACTTTTGATTCGGAAACATTGCCTTAATTTATCGTAAAGCGTAGCTGAATATATTCGGGAAAAAAACTAATCGTGAATTCCTACGAATTCTATCGAGTTAAAACCATCATTACAATCAGCTGAGATTTAATGAGTCAGACTCACTGCCGTTTTTAATACACATATTTTATTCTCCTTTATGTACAAAACTTTTTTAAGACAACGATTGTTCGACATAATTTTTTAACTAGGTGATTTATCGAAGTATGTCCATTTTCCATTAGCATTCCCGTCTGTTTAATAAATTTTCATGAAGTGGTAAAAAAATAAAATAAGGTGATGAAAAAATGTCATTTAAAAGTAGTGAGATATATTTTGCAACATACTTTCGTGAAAAATTCAAGAATTCCTTATTTTTTCGATCCTTGGCAGAGTTAATTTAAAAATTCCCGTCCTACTTTTGCCCACGCCAAGACGAAATGAATGGAAGGGTCTGTCACAGAAATGGGGGTGGTTGTGTGCAAGTGAGGCGGCAGACGGTGCGGGGGTATGAGGGAAGGGAAGGCGGATTGAAGCGCCAAAAGGGAAGACTGATTGAGATACCTTGGCGGCATTTCTCAACGTGATTTACCATCGACTACCTTTACGCTTTCGACTCAGCCGGGCGGTCGAAAGATTAATGGTTTGCGGGGCGATTCCATCTCTGCCTATTCATCAATCGCCATTCCCTGCTTCTTTCCTCTTTCCCTCATGTCTGTCCAATCCACCAGCAACTCACCCCCAACCACTCTCACTCTAGCACCCCAAACCCATTTTCCCTAC
Source organism: Hetaerina americana (assembly GCF_022747635.1). NCBI lineage: Eukaryota > Metazoa > Arthropoda > Insecta > Odonata > Calopterygidae > Hetaerina > Hetaerina americana. The sequence continues at coordinate 28,707,649 of NW_027286070.1, forward strand.
TCTGTCGCCTTATCCTCCCTCCCTCCAAAAGGGCTTCCAATGTTGCCCCGCCTTTGCCGTTCTACAACCCCTTCTCAGGATTTAATGTGTATGTTTTTTAATCTTACGAACAAATGAAAGCCTGCCAAATTTGCTCCACCACTAGACCGAAAGCTTTGGAAAGTTATGTCGGTTCTATGTCTTCAGACATAGAACCGACATAACTGTTGAGATAGGTTAATGTAATGGAAAATATTATTGGCTTGAAAATATTTAGAACCTTCAACGTATTCTGTATCATGCATCAATCTAAATAAGTAACAGTAATTTGGAGTGTTTTAAAAGTAACATTATCATCTACTGTATACAAAAGAAAAAAATGAAAAAGAAAGAATATCGGGAAAATATAGGTAGAAAAGCAAAATGTACAAAATAGGATTATAAATAGACTCAAAATAACTCCTGCTCGAATACGAAAAAAATCGTGTAGGTTTCAATGAATCCTAGAGCCAACTTCTAGGCTGAAATGAAAACTACTATTTTTACTATATAATTGGCTAAATATATAGATCTTATGCCAATTTTGTCATTAACCTATGCTCAAGCCGCCATACTATTGCCCATGTCATACTTTCAGTATTTCTCCACACTTCTACACGTATTATGGCACGCGTTAGCATTAGGTAGAAAAATTGACAGAAATAAACTAATGAATTAAATTACCAACTAGCTAATCAATTACTGCTTTTCCTCTTGAATTACTTGTAGATTTTAATTTTCCCCTTAATAGAGTGTAATTGGGAAGCCGAAATAAGTTCTTCCTAGAAATTTAGTTATATTGTTTCAAATTGTTCAGACAAACTTTAAGATGCATAAGAAAATATTACTCAATAAAAAACTAAAAAAATGGCATAAAGAAAATAAATGCTCTGATGATAAATAAAAATTTGCTGAGTTATTGGTGCAAAATTGTTTTTAATAAAAAATATAATTGTTTATTATTACTCAGTGATATAATATTCAATTAAGCTTTCTTCTAAGTGTAGCAGCGACTGGGTTAGAATAACTAGCGATAACTGACTTTATGATTCATCGACAAATTCGAAAATCAAAGACAACTTGTATACAGCGTCTAATAATACTCAGATTCGTATTTATAATAGAAATGGTAAGATGCTATGTGACGGATTACGGCACTCTAAATTTCAGCAACACGTACAATTAAACTATGCTGTACTGTGCTGAAACTTATGGAAAATTCTCACACACCAATTTGTATGCAGTTATTTTTCTCCTCGGAAATAATGTGTGTAAAACTTCCCAAGGTGTAACTATAGCATTAATTCACTAATTTAAATAATTTCCTTAATTTCCAGCGCGAGATTAATTACTACCGACCACCACGCTCCGTCCTTTGATTCCTCCAAACTTGCTCAAATACAGCAGCGACATCCTATAGCCTCACGTCCTGGGATAATCCCCCCGGAAGAAACTCCCCATCCTTGTCCCCCTTACAGTTTCTCCGCTTTTCTCTCTCTCCCTCCGACTCCAACCTTTTCCTTCATTCGCCCCGCATATCTCGCCGAGAACGGATAAAGGACGAGCGTCAGGAGTAAAAAAATGGCAAGCTCGCAGCTCTCCCGCTCCCTACCATTCTCCCCTCCCCTTTCCCCTTCGTGCCGCCCGGGGTCAAAAATGCTGCCCCTACTACTACTCCTCTCTTGCCATTATCCTCTCGCGTCCCCCCCCCCTTAACTCCTCTTCCTATCTCCCTCACAAGCCTCCTCGTCTCCCCTTCACCCTCTCACCCACTCACAAACTCGTGTTACCTGATGTCTCCTCTTGAATAATTCCGACACGGTCCGCGCGAAATGAAGCCAAAACGAGGGAAAGTTGAAAGTGGGCAGAAAGAGTGAATAATGGAGAGGGGGAGTGAGAGGTCTCAGAAATGTGATAAAATATTCATTCGAGTGTTACGTTAAGGAGAGAAGTTTTTTTTTAAGAAAATGTTGATTTATTTTTTATCATCAACAGACATCAATACGAAAATTGGTTTGTCAAATGTCTCCACCCTGCTGTCTTTTCCAGCACACATTGTTTTTCCCTGCATTTAAATCTTCCATTGTTTGTTTTGCATTTGATTTTTGGTACTTCAATGTAGTCCACTCCGTTCACTCATTTCTCCATTGTTTCCTTTACAAGCCTAGACTTCAAGTATGTCCAATTAGTTTGTCTCTTTTTCTTTCACAGCTTTTATAAGAAACAACTTTCTTCTCCCACCTCAGGCTCGTCTTCTTCTATGGCGATTCGCTCCACCCATTGAATCACCATCATTCTTCTACATCAATGGCTTCTTTTCATATTGACTACTTACTTGCGCATTTCCATCATTTCTGTTCATCTCTTTTCTGCTGATTCTATTCCACTAGTCTAAATATCATGCAGTGTAATGACATAATTTTCCTATGCTAAATTATAATTTTTCTAATCTGTTGAAACATTATTTCCTAACTTGCTCAAATAAAATTACTCCTGGTAAAATGTAAAATTCTCTTCTTTTCGTACTCTGTTCACGCATTAGATTTTTTGTAAATCCTCCCTCCTAGGAATACTACTTCCTATGTGATCCATTTTACTAAGCCACAAACCTTCCGTGTATTCCAGTCATCGCTCTTCCAACGTAATGCTGAAGCTAACTTCCTATTTTATCCACAAAATATGTTCATTGTTCATTGAAATGGAGCCATAAATATTATTACTTCACAAGAGAGAGCTCATTAATAAATGCGTTTTATTGTTTTAAAAATTGTTACCCTACTTAAATACACATTCTAACTTTTTAATTGAATTGAATAGTATGAGTGCTTCCTTTCAATTAAAAAGCATACAATTCAAAGTTGAATGGGATTGAAATTGAAGTAATATACATGTAATTTACAAATATATGTTTTAATTTGGTGGTAAGAATTGAGTTTTTACCCCAAAAGAATTTTTTAACTCATTTAGTATTTTATAATACAACTTAAATTTATCAACGCTCGTGGCATAGATGCTATATGCAGATATTGAATGGAATTTGAAAATGTACAATAATGTGGAATGACTTCTCTTTATTTTCACCACGTATAAATATTTTCTGCTATTCACCCATGACAAAGATTATCCCTGTGAGCAAATTTATCCCTTACATTCTAATTGCTTCTATCTCTTACATGCTAATTAATTCTAATGAAAAAGCTTTTATCAGCTAAATACTAATTCTAAATTCTATTGGGTCCACATTTTAGAAATATTAAAAGTTAAGTGCATCTTTAACAAATATATTTGCAGTAATTAATTAATTATTGTAAATTAATCTTAAAGAAATGAAAATTTCATGATGATTTATCTTATTTTAAGACTACAGTTTTTCGACAACCGTTCTCTTCTGTAGTATCTAACTGCTGAGAAACCCCTAATGAATACTAAATTTCTGGAAATAGGTTTATATTTATCAATTTCGTACAAATACATATAAATGAGGTACGATAAAATAATCGTCTACCTTTATTTTTACTGGATGATTGGTTAAAACCCATAGATAATAGATATAATTTAAAAGGGTATCATAATGAACTTGAGATGTTATACCATAACGAACCCTAGGTAGTAAATAAAATTTTTTTCTATGTGGAAAAGCCAAGTGGTTTAATTTCAAGTTCAATATGAATATTTTCCACCAAGTGACACAGGAAACTGTTTTATTTATGGATGCCATAATATATATCGTGCTACCAAAGCATAATATTATGAACAATAGCATTATTGGTAACAGTAACTCCTTCCATTTTGATCTTCCAATACGAGTTAGTGAATGGATATGAAAAATTTGATGAAAGTTGATAGATTAAATCAATTAAAATAATACTTATCCAAACGATTTTAATCGACTTGATGCGATATCTCTAATTACTTCCTCTAACTCATTCCTGCAATACAAGATGGAGATATCAACGTAAAAAGCTATACCTTAATTTAAAATAATAATGGAACAGTTTAATTAGCAAAGCACACCTAAGTAATAATGACGTTGGACAATGCATGGATTCCTACTCTTGAGGAAAGGCACTTTAATAAGATTCTGCGATATTTAATTAACCATTCATCAAACTAGGGTGATGCATGGATCCTGCTTAAACATTCGGTCGAAAACCTCATCCTTTAACTTCATATTGCAGGGCCAATGAAGTAATTTGCCATGATTAAACAACCCACGTCAAGTGCAAAAGGGCGGAAAGATTTTCACTCGTGGAATGCCGAGTGGGTGGTCTAGCTGGTGAGAGGGAGGCGGATGGGGCGGGGGTGGGCTAAATGGAAGATGTTATTGGACTTCTTGGAGGGAAAGGATGGGAGAAGCTGGAAGGCGAACAAGCAGTGGGGGGAAACGAGTGGAGAGAATTTACTTTCCTCGGAATGAAATTGGAAACAGTCTAAAGGGTTTTCTTAAGGATGGAATCGCAAAATCCTTCATGTTATCCCCTCCGCTCAGAAGGCTTTATTTTTGCGTCAACTTTTCATTTGGACCACGTCTTCCCCCTTCACTCCTCCTTGGTCTGCAGCCTCCCATTCCCCATGATCTTCTCCTCTCCCTTCCCTCTATCTCCATCTCTCTTTCTCTATCTATCTATCTATCTCTCTCTCACTCTCAACGCCCCAAGACGTCTTTGGTCTTTGACTTGCGATTTGTCTCCGTCTCATTTCAACTTCCTCCTACTTTCATCTCGTTTTCCCGCCTACTTCTCCCCCCCCCTCACTCTTCTCACCCCATCGCCATCTCTTACTCACTTCTGTCCCATTATTCTCTTTCTCAATCCCTTAATCTATCCCCATCCTTCGTTCTCATTTCTTCATATTATACATTGTTTTCTTCAACAAGCACCTAATCAAATGTTTTGACTTTTATTTTCTGTCCTGTTTCATTAATGTCAATACAAGTGAATTCCGTGTCACAGTATACGTATTGTAACCGAATTGACTATTAATTTCTTAAAATATTAAACTTTTTCAACTATGTCGCCAGATAATAACGTCTATATCGTAACAGCAGTTTTCTTGAGTTTGATTCACGTGACATTAAGCATAGTACCTTCTCCCAATTATCGGTTAGTAAACTTGCAGTAGAAAGAGTATAATTTTTCAAATTTTCAAAAGATTTTTTTTGTGGCGCGTATTTGCTTAAAGTGAATTTTGTACTATCTGCAACTGGCTTTGTTAAATTTATAAAAAGGAGGAGTATCAAAAATTCTATATTTAATGCAAATCGCATGACTGAAGCACAATTAACCTTTTTAACAAAACGTTAAGCAATATGCTTATTTATGCATGTGCAATTTCTTTAGAAATATCATCCTTTTACTCGCTCAATTGCACCCACCAACACAATTTACGTCAATTTTAAAGATACATTAGATGTTCTACTTACTTGCTATAACACTACACGCACAATGCGCATTCTTTTTTGCGATATTAATAATTTTTTTATTAAAAGGTTTCCTTGTTACATTTTCATAATATGTCATTACCCTTATCGCGATAATACTAACTAAAGAGGGAAAATTCTTTTGACAACCACACAATAAATTTACGTTTTCTATACTCAACTATCGACTTTCTTTCTCTATTTTTTTTACTCTCATTATCATCAAAGCAGTATTTTTACCCTAGATTTAAGACATTAATTTTCGGTCAAACTAGAGACTTTTAAAGCAAAAAATATCTTAATATACAGAGATAAAAGGTTTTGAAATTATTTTTTAGCACAACAACAATATTAACTGGCATTATATTGGTCGTCTTCCATTTTATTACTTAATTCAAATTGCGTTTAACTGCCATTGTTAGTCTTTCTTCGTCTGTTTTAGCCAATGTTGAACATTCAATGACAAATTTCAGCCTCCAAATATTCCTTATATTCTCCCACATCCACCCACCCATGCCTATTTTTCTTCGCATTCCCCCGACAAAGTTCTCTTCCTTTAACATGCCAAACAATTATTCGTTTGTCTTTTTCTTTGCCCACTTTGTTTTCACAATCCGTCACCATACTCCCTTCTCTAAAGCTTTCAATCAACTCTAATCTTCTTTCTTTTGAGAAAAGGTTTCAGAATCGTACAATTTTGTGCTTCATATCAAAATGTTTTCTTCACCTCTTTACTTAAAGTCTATATCGTAAACTTATTCCATTTTGAAAATGGATTCTTAATTTATTTGCTGTAATTTTCCTTTAATTTTGATTCACATTTTCCTCTAAAATACTACTCTGAAAATAATGTGTAATCTGTACCCTGTAACGCATGCCATCGTAATGTTGTATCTACTTCATCGATATCCACATCACTCTTGATTTCTTAATATATCCTTTTTTGACACTCCTCTCCACGGGTTTTGTGATTCGATCAACAATGAACATAGTTATTTTTCCAAAAAATAATTAAAATATATCTATATCTTCCGTATTTGTAATCAAAGTAATCAACTTCTCGCTTTCTTTCATACTTAACCTCAGCCTTTCCAAAGTATATCATTGGAAGTGCTAGTCGTACACGTATAACACTTCCGACAAACACGGGATGTTGCCTCACTTCCCTCAACTGTTCAATCTTCATCCCGATGCTCCATGTCTACCATTTGACTAGCATGAGATAGCATAGTAAATAACGATGAAAAGGCATTGAAAAAAATTAGTCAGAAGAGTCAAAAATGGGGCCACAACTTGTGTGGTTTAATAATTTGACCTTTCAATGAGACAGCATGAATGCGAATCGGTTGCTAATGAAACAATACTATGGAGTTGGGAGGAAAAAATAAGTTATATATAAATTAAATCAAACGAAGAAATACACGAATGGAAAAGCGGCTGAGGGTAATTAAACGAAGAGAGAACAATCCCTGGAGGGGAATTTGAAAATGTGTGAAACCTTGATGACTTTATTAGGGAAAGAATAATAGGTAAGCTGAGAAGAGGGAGAGACAGAATGAGGCAAATGTGCCAATTGCCAAAGGCTTCGAAGAAATAAAAAATGCAATAGCGTACAGTTTAAATTCTTCCGGTAACTTGGTACTTTTTCCGGTGGTAAAAATAAGAAAAGGTGTTTCCATAAACGGTCGTTTTACTTTTAATCTGAAAAAATAGAGTGCGCATTGATAACAAAATTTCAGCACAGTAAAAGAGCAAGATAAATGATACGATTGTATTTCTTTTTACAAAAGGTTTGGTACCTTCACACAACTCTTTGACATTTAACTACATTCACCTATAAATGGCATTCCTTGGTCAGCTGAGATGAAGTTAGGTAAAAAATTGAATATATATTTAAAATTATTAAAAAAAAAAATATCTTAGATAATATAGTAAGCATAATCCGAATACCTCATGCCCTTTCCTAGCAAAGGGTTTCGTTTTCCTTTGGTACATAAATTCTCACACCAGTGAAGTACATCTTAATATTTTAAAGATAATCAACTACTTATCGCTATCGCCCTCCCTTGGTACAACTTTTTCTTATTTTTAACCAAATTACCTAATAGAAAACTCAGTTTTTGTGTGAAATAGAGCATCTAACACTGCCTAAATCAATGGCTTACGGAAAATATAACAACGCAATTCAAGCCGCTGTTACCCGAAATTAAAAATTGAATTTTACCCGGGATTTGTTTTTTCCGATCCGATCATTTAGTTCCAATAGGTTACTAAACAATAAATTTTACAACACATAAATATGCACTTTTTTCAATAGAAAACGGTCCCTAAATTTGTAGTAGGAACTCTCAACCAGATTTATTCAATTTTTATTGAAATTACGGTCTACTTAATACGTAAAATTATCCTTATACGTGATTAATGTTCTAAATTGAAATATCATCTCATTTTAATAGACTCTTAAATAATAATTTCTGAATTTCCGCAATAATCCCACTTCAAATGCTATGATTTTAAGAAATTTGAGCATTGGTCTTTTAAAATCCTCATCAGCAAATTTACGATAATTAGTTACTTTTGATTTTAGATATATAAGCAGGTTTTTAATTAAATAAACCAGCGTGAATGCACATACCTATTTCATTTATTTCATCACTTAACCAGGACAGTATTCCTGAAATGTTTGTACATTCAAAATTTACGTCCTGCTTAGTTATTTTTGATAAACGGTTAGAGAAGAAGAAATAACTAAGTTTCACTGTCTCATTTTGTCCTTACTTTCAGCAGAGAGGAGCATCCGATATTTAGAGACCCATTACACATAATAGTGGGATGCTTCACCAGGAAAGAGTGAGAATAGATTTGCTGTTCCAAGCTAAACACGATAACCTGGAAAAAATAAGTTTTTCTAACACAATCCATATTCTTGTATTGCTTAAACTGAACCTCTTCATCAGATTATTGCAACGAATTATGCTGCAAGTAATATATTCGGGGACACATTTTAACTAGCATTCTACGCGGGTTCCCGTGAACGGAAAAAATACACGCAATTAGAACTCGGCCAAGAGCAGGAGAAATGCGTAAAAATAAAAAAAAGATATATTTTTTCTTTTTCTCACCCTCGCAAATGTTTGAGGAAGTACTAAAATCATGAGAGGGAATAATGAAAAACTTAAAAAAGCAAAGGTATCCGAGAATATAACGCTGTATCAAGGCTTAAAACACTCGCGACCGCGCGAATCTCTCGCGCATAAGATTAAACGAACCCTTGAGGTTATTTCCGGAGCCAAACGCAATGAAACGCCAAATATGTAGTTTCCCCCGCAGATTAAAAAATACTTCGTGATACGGAAGGCAAGAAACGCTCCAGGAGAACATAACTAATGCCCACTACTTACTACGTACGACTGTATGCTCTATCCCGTTCACGACTAATGCAGTTTTTTCAGTCTCGCATTTGGGTCCCTTAAACACATCCGGTTCTCAACTCCCGTTTTTACTGCGGTGCTAAAATCTGTGAGAGTGTTAGAACCGAATAGATGTGGAATGGAGGGGTCTACGGAAAGTGATGAAACAATGCAGGGCTGTCGTTATCTACTGAGGGTTGAATCGAGTTCCCACATTGGTTTGCTGACGCTGACACACGCACACACAGGTAGAATCATGCACACAACCAGACGTGAACACATCCTACTACGTGCTTATAAGAACGAAAGGTTCAGGGATAGAGGGACGATAAGAGTGGGAACGGACAGTGGGAACGAAAGACTTAGGGAAGGAGATATGAAGGTCGGCTGGTGTAAACGTGAATAACGCGAGAGCGAGAGAGAGGAAGGCTTCACGAATCAATGGAAATGGAATATCTGGGCCGTAAGAAAAGCAAACGATAATAAAACTACGAATAATTCAACTACTCGCTTGCGAGCAGGGTTTTAAATTTTGGATTACAAAAAACTGTTTTTATAAAATAAATGGAAAGAAGTGCACTTGGAAAAATTAATTCGAGTTACATGGGGTATGTAGGATTCGAAAATAGTGAGGAAAAATAGGCCAGGGGGAATTTTAGAGAGTGAGGTTAAGGTGATTATCATTTTCCATTGCTTCTTTAAAACTGGAGAGCTTCCTAGAGGTGTTTTATAAAGATTTAATTGAGATATATTCCGTTTAATATTCATTCGCTTTATTGATGCACTGCTCTAGGCAGAACCAGTGTTGCCGTAGTCACCCAGTCTAATAAAATCCTTATAGAGAAAAAATTAATTTAATATACTTCTGATTAAAGCTCGGGAAGTGTTTGCGAGAAATTATCTACTTAGAAAACCTTATAGTCTCTAATCTTCCAAAATCAACTGCCAACTATAATTTTATTTAAGAAAAAATAAATAGGTTTATTATTACTTTCGGTTACATAAGTATTCTATCAGTATATTACAACAAGATTTAAATGTCCTCATCACAACTTGACAAACGTAAGTATTACTGAGCCAGGAAAGGTCGAATGGTAATGAATTAGAGAACAAATTTCCATAAATAATGTTTTCAAAATTAATGAATATTCACATGGAACGGAGAGCACCAAATTCATCTATCGTTTGAAAAGGATATACGTAATAAAATTTGGAGCCCTTAATGAGTGAGATAATATAAAGACATTCATGGAAAGCTATAATATTAAGGGGATCGAGATAGTAGGTTGGCTATCGTACCAGCTTCCCACCCAGAGGCCCGGGTTCGAATCCCTGTGGCGTCGAATATTTTTCTGTAGGATCTCGATCCCTACTTGAGGAGCTGCGGACCCCTTTGGCGGGTTTCTCTCCCCCCTTAGTCCTTTCCTGTCCATCCTTGGGGTCGCCCCCCCAATTACTGCTACTACATAAATATAAGTTAGAAATATTTGCAGAAAAATAACCAAATGAAGATTAAAGCAGTACTTAAAAATGAAAACTTTATGGTTAAATGTTATTATCAAAAGAATGAAACATGCATAGATAAAGAGGATTCATTTTACAAACAGCAATAGAAGATATACAAAACAATTAGTTTAACATACAATGAAAAAAAATTTTTTATGTATACTTTACATTTAGAAATAGTTAAACTCTCATGAATCATTGGAATTATTTGTAAACATAATGGCATAAATGCCTTTTCCACAGGAAAAGAAGTTTATATCCCGTTGACAATTAAATCAGCTTTATATTAAAAGAATTTAATTGATTAGACAGAATTATCGGCTCCAAATCTTTAAGGTAGGCATTGCCGATTAAAAAGCATTCGAGATGTTAATTGCTTTCAAGTTTCAAATTCGTATCATTAACTTGGTAAGCACTATAATACTCCCTCTGTTGATTTTCGGGGAAAGAAATTTCATGAACCTCTAAATATGCGCTAAATACTCGTAATTCGGGGGACAGGGAAAAGTTTTTTGTCGTGGACAGAAAGACAAATTTTTGACTGGGAAAATAATGAAAATACTTCTAAACTGTCAAAAAAATACTTAAGGAAAAAAAATAGGGATAACAGAGGTGGATGTCTCGAGGAGAAAAATAAAAGGGAAGAACACTCAAGAGGATGAAGGGAGTAGAAACGAGTGGGGAAGAGAGGGAGAGTGAGATAACGGTGCATCCCCAAAGAGGAACACATAAAGATTTTATTCAAATCTTAGGGACACTTTTGGGAGACGAGAGAGTAGAATAAGCAAATGGAATGGCACCGAGGAAATGTGAAGGAACGGACGAATGAAAAGGGCGGAGCACAGGGGTAAGGGAAATATAGGGAAGGTTAAGGGCTTTCCGGCAGGGTGAGGGGAAAAAAGAAGAAGAACAGAGATGAGGAATTGGAGTTTGGCACTGGGGAAAAGGGCTCTTGGGGAATGGAGCGGTGTGGGACACCCCGGAGGGAGATGCGAATAAAAAGAATAGACGAATCGTTAAGAGAAGAGAAATAAGGAGTGGGAGGGGAGAGGAGTAGGTAGAGGGAGAGAGAGAGAGAAATGGTGGGAGGGGAAATAGCGAAGAAGGTGAATGATGGAAGGCTCGAAGAATTTTTACTGAGGAGATGCGTGTAGATGTGGAGAAATGTGCCGTGTGAGACTGAGACCAAGAGAAGGTCAAATAGGGGGTGGGAAGAATGGCCTGCGGCTCCGAGGAGGAAGTAAAGGAGAGAGAGAGGGAGGGAGTATGAAAAAAGATTTATGCAAACGAATGTAATTTGTTTCCGCCCTTTTGAGTGACGAAAGAGTGTCGGGGCTAAGTTGGAGCGGTAACCAAAGAGGGAAAGGAAGACGGATACCCAGGCCCAATAGGCAAGTGTGTGGTGGAATATGACCATGTACTCGTATTTGCCCGTCTATTATTCCGTTTCTGTTCTAAATATGAGGGTAATTTTTCATATTTTTTGGAAGTGTTAACTTAAACCTATCTTTAAATATTTAGTTCCGTAGAAAAAAGTCTTTTACACGATTTTTGTGCTGCGATGATAAAATTCATCGCTACACGTGTTGTATCAGTAAACATTTTCATTACTTGAGTGGACTATCCATATTATCTTCCCATAGCTGTGTTAAATATAACTGGACACAATATCTGCTCTAAGCCATTTAATAGGTCTCAAAAGTGAGTTTTGGCAAGCGAATAATGGGGGGGGGAGATAGTAAAGGAGCGGAATGAAGGGAAAGTTGGAATATTATACGCCTAAATCTTAAGTAATGTGCCTCAATAATGATCAATACATCTAAAATTGGAAGAAATGTAAGCCTATGATAATTATGGGAGAGGCACTCCCATAACTCTTATGGAACAAATATACACCTTTTTTCGCGCAAATAAAGGAGGTCTTTTTGAAGAGCAACATTCATTTTAAAATACGGACATATTTGAACTTTCCCCTTTTTGTTCTTAATAAGGTGCCCTCATCCATCAACAAGGAGTTCTTTCCGAGGAAATGATATTTGTTCCGTCATGAGTATATTATACAATACACGAGTACAGCAGAGGAAGAGGATTTGTATGGAAAAAAATAGGGAAACTGCACGGGTGCAAAATTCCGGTAAAGGGAAAGGAGTTCGGCTAAGAAAGATAATGGTGACTGTCGTTCGGCCGGTGCAGAAAAGAAGTGGCGGTAGTATGAAGAGGAGAATCCTCCCAGGGGGGAAAAAAGGCGGTTTAATCGCAGAAACTAGGTCGCGGAACCACTGCCGACGCCAGTGAGATAATAATGCCCACTCACGAGAGGGGAGAAAACACTGCAAACGTAACGTGCTTGAGCTTCTTAAAATGAAAAACGTGCGTCGGCGTGTACACAATTAAGAAAATTTAATATCGATTATAACTTTTTTCTGTGCTCTTCCAAGAAAAAAGAATAGAGATTGGGTTAAATTGTGGATGTTAAGTAAATTAACTCAGTTATAATATAAAAGTTGACATAAAATTGAAAAATCCTTATCATACATTATCAAGAAAATTAACACTGTTTACTTTTAATTACCTTTTAATGTACAATTATACGCAGTGCCACCCGTGTACATAGCGCACAGAGTATATACCCATTGGAAAATATGCGTCGACACATATACTTCAGAATTTCATTTTGCTATATTTCTAAGAATAGAAAACATATTTTTTTATTTTGCCACGTTTTTTACAGTTTTTGTTTTTGAAAAAGTTTTGCATGCATGCAATTCGTTTTTAAAAGCTGACAAAACTACTCATTGGGGTTCGTTATTTATTTCAGTATATTTTATCTTCATAGACGTGTTTAATTGTGACAGATGGATACTGCTGTGGTGTGGTGATACTTAAGTAATAAATGGGGGAAACAATCCATAGGAGATGTATATCTTCACCGGAATAGCCCAGAAAATATCTTAAAATATGAATATATGCATTTCAGGAGGCACGTGGAAAAGTAAATACTATGAAGACAATAAAAAATAAATTAAGGATCATTAGAATTTATAGGAGCAAATTTGTTGCTTTAAAATCTGTTGGAACAGAGAGAAGTCTTCAATTTAGGATCGGTTTATTACTACAGCAAAATCAGCGGACATATTCAATTGTACCATTCTTCAATGATGACTTCGGTAGACATTGTAATGTTCAACTTAAATATGCTCAAATAAGTAAATGCAAACGCGGAGTAGATAAGGAGCAATTCTTTGTTTTTTGAGGCCTACACTGAGCCAGGGTAAAGTGAAACAATTTAAGGATGCGGGATTTGAAATCCGGAAGGAACTCTACTTCTTCCAGCTTGGCTTAGAGGAATTCTGAATAATAAATTAGCGCACAGTACAATTAAATAGCAGTTTGAATTGTGGTAACCCTTAACTAATAAAAATATTTGACGCATCCATAATTTCAATAGACTTTTATACAAACAATGCGCTTTAAATTTTTGAATTTATATTTATAAAGTTACAGAAGAAAAAAAAGGCATATAATCAAATCTGAGAACCGAAGTCCTTCGAAGGAAGATGAAAATACTTTGAGGTTAGAATATTTCATTTTTCTCTCTGTACTGCAGCACAACCTTATTTAGGGTAACTTAAACTAGCAAGCATTCCCTTGTAAAGCATATCAGATCAGAAAAATTTAACTATCACATTTCCCTTCCTTTGCTTCGTGGTGTCTCACGCATCCAGTAGAATTAACCACTTCAAATTTTCGACCTTAAAATTTTGTTATTCTTACTCAATCTTTACCCATGAGTTCAAAGAATGAAACTGCAACATTTATACTGAATCCGTGGGAAATTATTCCAAAATACAAGAATGGCTTGAGCAGGTAGCACTGCGGAGAAAGCGCGTGACATGCATCCACACTATCCCGTTCTTCAATGTTTCCTGATTCAGACTGACATCCTTGCTAGACGCAAGCGTTTCATAGTAGCTAGGCATGCCTCTTGTGTTCAGAGACGTGTTTAAACTTGCAAGGAAAGCTGAGATGGTTGCATGTCACATCTATAAGGAACAATAGGATAGCACTTGTAACATCGCTCACGCTATAGACGCACTACTCATATATTGGTCGCAAGAAGTTCCCCCCATCTATTCAGAAGGTGGCAGAAATGAGTGTACTGATGCCACCAGCACATTTTGCTAAATAATTGCAATTTTCGTCCCCTTTTCGATAATTCTGTTAATTTACAAGTCTATGACCTAATGGCGGACGTTCGTTTGAATATCTCTGAATAGATTAAATCTTTTATCCTTTAATATTTCCATGAATAAATGGTAATATTAACGCGTTTTGGGAAAACATATAAAAAATCTCCTTGGATATTCCTTCATTTTTCATGCTCGCAAGTGGAATTGTCACAATGGGTCCCCAGCGTAATACCCCTTGGATTTTTTACCGACGGATCGGCAAACCTATGAGGGATGAGGTGATGAACTAAGGGCATAAAGTCAACTCCTATGCTGTGATTAGAAGAAATTCCAGTCTTTGAGAAAGTAAAGAAATCGATGGTGCCCCATTTACATATTAAGCAGGAGATCAGCAACCTTGAATTCAATGGAAACTTCGATGACTGTAAAAAAAATTTCCTTTCCAAACTGCTAGTGTAGGGCATTTAAAATGTATGAAAAACTTCTGAAACCTCTGAGGGATCCATAAGCATGTGGATTAAACCACAAAGGATGGTAGCCCAATTATTTTTCCAGCAAAAATATGTAAAAATATACACGTATTTTCTTGCCTAAATCCAATCACGAAAACCAAAACTTAGGCACCTCTCCACACTGAAAATTTCATACTAGACATTTATGAACTGAAAATTTGATTTCCTCTTTGCTATTCCAACAAATAAATTTATGCTTTTAATTTTGGTAAGAGTATCAGCATATTGCAAAATACTCCAGCTATTGACACGTGTACTGTGACCGGTTTAGTAAAAATTCTTGACCGCCGTGGTTGATTGACTGGGTGAAAGGGGCATATGTTGACCGCAGGGGTGAAAAGAATGGGAACCGCGGCGGGTACTGCATTGATATCGAATAATCTTGCCGCAGGATTGAAGATACGTCTAGCACGGAAAACCTCGACGCAAGAATGTCATGCAAAAAAAAATCAAAGTTACAATCGGAAAAGTACGAAAGTGGGGAAAAAAATTTCCAGCGATGGTAAACCATTCGTGAAAATGGGAGGAAGTAAAGAAGAGAGAGAGAAAGGAAAAAACGTAAGGAAGGTTTGCCGAAGAAAAAGGAAGTGGAAAAAATAAGAAGGGTGAAATGTCGAAATGAGGGGCGGAGGGGAAGCAGATGTGGAAGACAAAAAAAGCAGCGGGAGGGGATTAAAGGGTGACGTCCGAAATGTCGAAACGTATGCGGTCTGCGTGCCACCTCCTTCATCCCCTCGAGCCTCAGAGGGATATAGAAAAGCGCTTTTTAAATTCTCCGGCACTTCTCGACATTCCCCTTTTCCTTTCCTCTTTCTTTTCCTCTCACAACCACTCCCTCTGATACCCTTTCCTCCCCGCCCCTTCAATCCCAATGACTTTGCAACCCGACGACTCATGGCTACCGCTCCTCTATCTCCTTAGCCGTAACCCCCCCTGACTCTTCTCCGCCTTTTTTTCCCCCGCGGCCCTCTCTCCTAAAGAGATCAAATATCCTCGCATCCCTTTTCTCCGTTCCACAGTCTTCCTTTGCCATCCTTGGGACTAAAGCTAGATACTCCACCAGTGCCGAGAGAGGCAAATCCGCGTCTCATAGCTACCAGTTTATGACCGGTGAGCCAATGAAAATATTTTACCTTGAATGATTGCAACTTTACAGGTTTCATAAAAAAGTGCGTCAATTACAGTAACGATCCCATTTTGACGCGTATGCGGCATTATCAGGAAAAAACTTGGAGGTGGTCTCGGTGGCGATTTGGGATTTGGGAACGACGAGAGAGAAGTAGTTATGATCTTCATGGCAAAACCCATCTTAAACATGCTATTCTCTCTTTTCTATCGCAGGGATCATATCGCACTGCCTTTTGAAAATGTTTCCCAGTCTCAAAAAGACAGCCATGCAAGTAAATGCTGGTACTGTAATGGAAAAGGAGTGAAATATAAATTTTATTGGCATTATTCAACATGGATCTCTATATATTTGAGTCATTAATTCAAATTTTAACGTATTAATTTTAGTACATGAATATCCCGAACGTATATTAAGTATGAAAAGGATGCAGATAACATTTTTGGAAGGTCTTTAACTGGAAAGTTACCCAGCAGAAAAGAAATTCACGGCATGATTTACAGAGTCTAAGTGCCAAGTACAATGACCACGCACCATGCAGTGTGATTCCTAATTTTTAACGACCGTAGTCAAACCTCGAATATAATGGAGAATGCAAAACTGTTTGGGATGAGAAATGAAGATTAACGGTTTGAGCGAATTACTGTTTGAATTCAGTAATTTCACGACTACACTGTGACAGTAAAAAGTAAAGGCAATTAGTTCCGAATGAAAATTCTATAATGCATGAACCTGAATCACAATTTTGTCATCTTTGATAGATGTTTTCATCGCTTTCCAAATAAATGTAAAATATTGTTTAAGGATCAATAAAAATTAAATTTCTCTTTGTAGAGGACTCTTATTTTGTTTATTGATAATTTTTTCCCTATTTGGTGACGATGAGACTTTGTTTATTACTCTTTACCTTTCCTCGATCTGAAAGAAAAGGACCACTGAAGATCAACCCTCCAGACTTAAATTCAGTATTTGTGTGATGGGCATGTCCCAATCTTACTTGAGGATACCTACACATACATAACTATTAGTGCATTTTCACTTACACATACGTTTCAAAAATAATAATCCTTAAAAGGCGTTTGTCCTCCAATCTGTGAAAACTCTTTCCTCTCGTGATTTTCCACAGTTAATTTCACTAAATCGAATGAATCTTGATCTATCTACCCTTTTTCCCTCTACCGTGTTGGAAATAACATATCGAAAATTTCCCCAATTCCAAACATTTATTCCCAAACGTCAGTCGTTATATCATTCACATTAACGTCATATTATTTCAACGTTTTAATTGAAGTCTTCTTTCATGGAATAAGCCTATATATATATCCTTATTTACATTCTAAAAATATACAAGGTTAGTTCCGAAAATAATGCAATAGAATCCCCATCGCCACCCCTTCGATGTTACTATTTAGGATCGAACTACTTGGAGTAGGTAGTATTAGTATTTAGGGGGGGTAACCGACAGCTAAGGTCATTTGCGCCATTATTGATGGATAAGATTGACAGGATGGACAGGATGAAGGGTGGAGAGAAACCCAGCGTCAGCATTAGCCTACTCTTTACGAAAGGGGCCAAGGGGTCCGCAGCTTAACGTCCCATCTGACGGACGGCGTACTCACACAAAGTGTCCTCCTTAAAGCACCTTAAGTAGGGAACGAGATATCACTGAAAAATACTCAACACCGCCGGGATTTAAACCCGGGCCTTCTGGGTGGAAAGCCAGTATGATAGCCACCTCACCATCTCGATCCCCTTGGAGTAGCTGGGGGGGCTAAGCTTCTCCTTAAATACTCCCTATGATGCTAAGCATCATAAGGAGGAGTATCATGGAAAACCGTAAATTTATATCCCTGGACAAAAAAAACATTAAATAATATTGCATAAGACTTCAAAGAGTTTCGGCCGAGTTAGGTGCGGGAAATATGTTGAATAAATTTAAAAATATTTAAAGAAACTTAGGAAGAGCTGATATTTAATTTACTCACTATTGCTCTTAATCAACACCATTTTGGGCATTTGGTCAAGTTCAAGAGTAGAAGTATTCATTAAAATGTATGCATTAACCTCCACACTATATTATTTAGTTGAACAGTTTGCCTTCATCTTGTATCAAGGGAAACCATTAAGTAAAATGAGAAGCAAAGTTTGTCTAATTTTCATAGCTGCAATCTGTTTATATTTGTGTGTTTGCGTGCGTGTTAAAGTGAATGTATATTTACACAGTGAACGTTCTGAAATTTATTTAATTGAATTTCCTGCGCCACTCCTGTTGCTGTTGGGGTGGAGTCAAACTGCATTGAGTTGGTTGAAGAAACGCTAAGCTTTGTCGCAAAACACGTCTCAGTGCTCTCCAAGCTATGTAAGCGGCAGAATATCAGTCGTTGTAAACCTCTGTGCGCCGAACGTGTCACGAAAAAAAAAGGAATCGACTATCGAGCAACGTTACACGATTACTAAGTTTTGCGCTAAACTGACAAAAAATCTCTTGAGGAGACTAACGAAATGATTCTTGAGGCTTATGGAAACTCTGTGTCCTACGTGTAAGTTTCGAGGTGGTCAAAGGCCCTTAAGGAGGGCTGGGAAGTGGATCACGACGGGCGCTCTGGGTGACCGTCAATCAGCAAAACCGACAACAATGTAGCTCGTGTTCAACATTTGTTGGACTCTAACCATCGATTATTAATCAAGATGGTTGCAAATGAACTGAACTTGTCGTCTAACGTTGTGTTTCGCAATGTTACTGAAGATTTAGGGATGAGGCTCGTAACCAAGTTGCTGTCAGACGACCAAAAGTCTACCGAGCGGAATTTACAAGTAAACTTTGGCAACGGACCAATTTATTTGGACAACATCAATGGTGATGAAACATGAGTTTTTGAATACGACAAAACGCCAAAGCTCTGAGTTGCATATCTACTAATCCCCCAATCCCAAAAAGGCGAGAATGAGCAAATCAAAAGTGAATACAATGCTAATTTTCTTTTTTGACAGTAAAGGGGTGGTCCATAAGGAGGTTGCTCATCAATTACAGACAGATAAAACTGCCTACTACGTTGAAATGCTAAATGCCATATGGAATACTCCGAAAAAGGGCATTCAGGACGAGAATAGACATTTCCGTTAACTGGCAACTCCATCACGACAACGCGCTACGAGTCGATGTGTTCCTGGCCAAACACCAGGTGCCAACGCTGTTCACCACCCCTATTAGTCCTAGAGTCACCCCCGATAGACTTTTTTTGTTCCCTAGGATTAAGATAGCCCTGAAGGGAATCCTTTTCTCGTCCATAGAAGAGATCCAATCAGCCATAACGAATGCCTTGTGAGAGGTCCCCGAAGTCGCCTTCCAGGGCGCGTACCGCTCATGGCAGTCGCTGGAGAAAATGGGTAGAGGCCCAAGGTCAGTAACTCGAAGGTTTTTAAAAGTTTGTGCAAATGTATCCAATAAATTACTAGGATAAAAAATAATTACCGTCGAAACCCACCCTGTGATTCGACACCACAAAATATATCTTTTATCCATTGCTACTCATGCTCCTCTTACGCATTTTAAGTACGTTGACTTTCCTACCATATGTGCATGTTTTTAATGCATGTATGTATGTGGGATCACAGCCTCTCGTGCAATCCTTCCTCCCCGTCTGCAGGTCTCCCCATCCCTAAACAGACTTCCCATCATAGCACCCCCTTCAACCAGTGCTACAATGTTTCCGATCTAGTGTCCCTTCCCCCATCCAATAGCCCTATAGAATTAAAAACCGTAGAAATGGCATTCATATGGATTTGTATGGCCTATCAGCATCCGGGTCTTAACGTCGTTCACTAATGAGAATGGTCTGAATTGTTACTTTGTGGAAGCGATTCATATCGGAAAGGAGCACACTTTGTTCTTCTGCATGTATTTTGTTGCACAAGGCCTGCGTTTTTACTTACAGGATCTTGATTACGACTTTGTAAGTTGAATCCTTGGTCTTGGATGTTGCAGTATGTGTGGTTGAACAAATTGCTTCCCTTTCCGATCATGCATTAAATCCACTTCCATCCTCTCACTCCTTCCCTATCTGCGATCCCTTCTAGCCTCTCTTCTCCCTTTCCTCTCCCCCTTCTTCCGTGGAAGACGGACCTAAATTCTGTCAAAACACAAAGATCTAAAGATGGCAGCATCGACTAATATAACCTTAGTGTCGTCACTTCGTGTTTCTGCGTTTAGATACGGTTTTGATCTAAGTTAACGCTATTTGTGCCGTCGCTAAAGAGCATTCGTTTTTGAAGATACATAAAATTACATACACACACATATGTATTTATCTTTTCAAATTCCAATCATTGACTTTTTTCAAACTATGCGTTAGTTAAATTGACCTTTAAAAGGACAGATCGAGCACCCTTTCAGGACATCTGCTAATAACCCTAAAAATGTGTTTTTGAGAATATTTGCAAATGACTATTTCTCGGTGATATAGTTGTCAATTTTGAAACCAGAGCAGCTTATTATTTCTGTATGAAAATGATATTGTTTAGATGAAATAACAATTTTAATTTTTTTATCATTTTAATAAAATAATCAACTGTATTGGAGCCCTTATATTTGAAATCTGATGATTCAAAATGAAAAGTAAATGAGTGATGCCTTTGAACATGAAACAGGAGTGAAGCTTTAAACAGAAGTGCTAACTTTTAAAGATATTTTGATTTTCTTTACGGACAGTATGATATCTCATCTATCATATTTAGAGATAAATAAATTTACTACAGGAGCGTTACCAGGTGAAAAACAGAAATGGTGGATTTAATTCCATTTAATGATTATAAATTAGGAGTGCAATCATTTTGCACTGCATGTAAAATTCCAAAAACATCTAGAAATCATCAAAAGACGCATGCAATGTTATTTTTTTCTTTTCAGTTATCGTCGTAGTTAAAAACCGAAATATAAAGGACTGTTTTTAGTTTATAAAGCACAACGTATTAGCTAGACAGTATAAAAATTATTTGAATGATTAAAAAAATACATTTCACGTCTTTCAAATAAAAGAGAGAGATTTTGTGAAGACAATGGCTCCTTTAAGCCTCAAAGAATGAAGGTAAACGTTACTTTCCCAGCCTTTCCATAGAAACAATTATGAATAGACAAGAAGAGCGCATACTTCATTCTTCCTATAGTTCCCGCTTACGGGTAAATTCATTCCTCCTTTTTCATCTTCCTTAAAGCTTCCTCCCCTTTATTCTCTCCCTTCTTTCCTAATCATTCCCTTTCCCCCATTCCCTCTACTCCCCACCTCTTTTTTTTACGCTTCCTCTCCTTTGTTTCGCCCCTTCACCGCCCCAAGCTACTGTTCCGTCAACTCACTTTTTCTCCCAAAATCGTCATTCCTTCCCTCCAAAACCACCCCACCCACCACCTTCCCCACAAACCTTTTCCATCCCTTGTCCATGACCTCTTTCCCCTTGTACGGTTCCATCATTCGCCAAACCCACTGCGGGTTGTCTCCCTCAGTTCCCATACTTCTCCTTATTCTCTCCCCCGGCACGCCCCCCCCTTATTGTCTCCCAGCACTGCCGACGTCTCGGGTCCCGTGGCAGACCGTCCCACGAGCGCCCTGAAAGATAGGGCTCTTCGGCGGGGAGAAAGGGAGAGCGGAATGCATAGAGGAATCGTAGAGATTGCTGAAAAGGGATAAAAACGCACGGGAGGGGGTAGAATGTGAAGAAAGGATGCAGAAGAAGAGGTAATAATGAAGCAATTGGAATGTAGGAAGTGCGGATTGGGTAAAGGATATTTCGTTGCTACTTCGTGTGAACTGAATCACAATTTCAGGGCTGTGATAGCCTGGGACGCATGGTCACCATCGGAAAGTTCTTAGTTTGAGGCAATGAGTAAATGACCGCTGGTAAAAATTTTCTTACGCATTAATTACAATTCGACATAGCAGGCCTGTCATACGCAGTGAATAAAATTAAACGAGTGGTCAAAGCATTTTGCCAAGCTTTTTCATAAGACTAGCTACTAAATATTTTATTATCCGGCGTATTTTGTTTCGAAATAATTAAATGAATGTGCACATTTGATCAGAGTTAAAAAGTCATCAAATCATTTATATCTTGAATTCGTCCACTATTTATGTCCGAAATCGTAGGATAGGTATATATTATTTATTATTTATTTATTTCACTAAATAAATTGGCAAAATACCCTAAATTGACATACGTAGACTACTACAATTACTTTTCAGTGCTCCATATTTTAAGTTTATCGAATGAATAAATAATATAAAAATATGGGAAATCCCTGTAAAAACTTAATACTGGTCAAAATAAAAAAATATTAATTTCATTGCATTGTATGTCATGCCAATGTTTAAGGAGAAATTTTGACAATGAGAATGTACTTAATATAAAAAGGACAATGACCGTAGTAACATCTCTTTGATGCTGATACACGAAAGAGAAGTGTATGAGAGTGCGAACAAGTAATGATTTAAATAGAGCGCAGTTGCCTTCATCCTCCGGAATGACCTTTGAAGGAAATTCCACACCGTCCCATGGGTATGGTCTCCCGTGAGTTCAGGAAAAAATAAAAGCAAATGACTTGAATGCCCACCTCAAGTAGAACATCCAATTCTCGCCCAGCACAAGAAGGGACTGTGAACAAGAAATGAAATGATGAAAGGCTAGCCGGAGACGACTCGATGAGAGGAAGTGTAAGGCCGTATAAAAGGCTCAGTAGAAGTCGTGGATGAGGAGTGACAATGGGTCGGGATATACATGGGGGAAAGAAAGGGCGTGTGTAGAGAGAGAGAGAGAGAGATCTCCCGCATTTTTTCCTCCCCGCAAAACAAAAGGGGTACCGCGTAGGTGCGGTTTGAGGGAAAAGGACGAACGGTCCAGAGGGTACTGGGGGCGTAGAGGGGGGGAGGTGGAAGAAAGAGGATGGAGAGAGTGGAACGTGTGGCGGTGATGGGGAGTCCGAAAAGAAACTACTCACGTGGGGTGGTGGACAGGAGGGGGGGTGGGACGGCTGCTACGACGGGGTCGAGCTGGGTTGAGGAATGGCAGAGAGGGAGAGGGGCAAAGGGGAGTGGGAGGAAACGCGTCCCTCTTTTGTAAGGGAGTGTGTGGCTCGTCCTCGAAGGCACCCTCCGCGGTTCGTCCCCACGTCCTTCCTTCGCTCTCTCCCGTCCTTTTTCTATCCCTCCCCCCTCCCAACATCCACCCTGTCCCCTTCCACTGTCGTGGCTTCTACATCCTCTTCTTCTCCATCGTATTATGGATGGAAGAGTAGTGAGGAGGGTGGGTTTCTGGGCGAAGCATCCCCGACAGAGCGACAGAGATGAAGGCCGAGATGAGTGGTGGAGCTGAAAGGAGTTCAGGCGGTGTAGAGCAAAAGGGAAGAGGGATGTAGGGGATGGCAGTAGGTGATTCGGACGGGTGGGAAGAGGAACGAGTGAGGACAGCAAAGGAAAAACTATCGGAGAAGAGACGGGGGGGAGAGGAGGGGAGGGATAGAATGGAGAAGGGCTCTCTTTCGATGCTCGGTCAAAAAGTCGCTTGTGCCTCCTCCTCCTCCTCCTCTACCCGACTCCCCACCACACAACGATCATTCTGTCACAGGCGAGGGACGCGCTTCGTCTTACTATTATTCCGAAATGTCTTCCCCGAGGGCTGACAAATCATCCCCGGCCCACTTCCCTGGATGCGATAATATCTCCAAGAGTTGATAATAATGCTTCCAAAATTCTGTTGATAGGGATACATTGTAATTGCGGTTTATTCAAAAAATGTGATTTGGAAAGCATGCAGCCACGAAAGTTCATTTAATATATTTGATCGCACAATAGCCCTAAATGTTTAACTGGTAATCTAAAGGCAACGGAAATAGCGTAAATTATATTATTCACCGGGAATTCTGTATGTGTCAGTAAAAAAATGTTTCATTTGGATGGCTGAAATAATGTAAATTTCACGCATGAACTGAGCAAGTCAGTGATGTGTATGAAAGTACTCTCACTGTGCCTATGACAAGAGAAAACGGAAACAATGGAAAAGGGGAAAGAAATACTTCTGAAAGCGTGAGGTAAGGGGAACAATAGAACGAGAATTATAAAAGGCTCTTCTGGGAGAAAGCTCTTTGCTCACGGAGAATGAAGAGTGGTCTACAGAAAGCAGGTGGAGCTCTCCTATGATCATTATTAGCTTTAGCTCAGTTTGACATCAATCATGGCAACGGAGAAAAAGCTCCTACACATGTAAATGTAAGCAAAACTATCTTCGGGAACCAAACACGCAGATTTATTGTTTCAGGTGACAATAGCGGATAAGGTCATATTTGACTAGCGCGATGGATTATATTGGATAGGGCTATGGAAGATGATTTCACTGCAAGTAACTTAAATGGACAATTAGGATTGGAATTCACTCGTCAGCCAACGATGGTAGGTCAAAAAGGACGTTTTTAGTAGCATTTATCAAACAAAAGAGGTATGCTTCTTATAGCACCAAATATTATCATTAAATTAAGGGTTCAAGTCAGAAACATATTCAATTTAGTAAAGCAACATTTTTAAATTTTCTCCAATTTATAATTAATTATGAAAGCCTAAGCAAAACCCTTGGAATGAACTAAGGTTATTTGAAAAAAATGTGC
Organism: Hetaerina americana; assembly: GCF_022747635.1. Taxonomy (NCBI): domain Eukaryota; kingdom Metazoa; phylum Arthropoda; class Insecta; order Odonata; family Calopterygidae; genus Hetaerina; species Hetaerina americana. Next base: position 28,732,474 of record NW_027286070.1, read on the forward strand.
ATTATAAAACTATAAATGACTCTTAACTCAAAAAGTAAAAGGAAGGACTGGTTCTGGATATGTGCAACAAAATTTAAACTTCAATTTATGCGTGATCAAATATTTACCAAGTGCCGATCCGTCTTAAAATCATCTTACTGAAAATCATCTAGGCAATAAATTCCCCATACTTCCTCACATGACGTGACAAGCCTAACACATACATCATCCTACGACAACATCCATCGCTGACGCTGGTCACCGCGGTCAGAATACATTCCACTCTTTATTCAAGAATCCGCAGAGATAAAATAAAAGTAAAACAGTGCCGTTGCCATTTCTGGGGAAGCGGCCTCGAGGGGGCCGTCAATAACCATCACGGAAGTTTTGAGGAACGGCAAAATAAAATGGCCGCGAATATGTAGGGAAGGAATTGAGAGAAGGAATTTTGGGAGGGATACCAAGGGGAAGATATCTTCCTCTCGGAAAGATCCCTTTCAGCGCATTTGTGAAGCAGCCAGCGAAGGGCTCGCTTCTCCCACACACTGTGTGTGTGAGCGTGTGTGGTTGCATGTGCGAATGCAAGCGAGTGTGTTCCTCACTCGTCTCCTAGGCAACTGATACCCCGGCCCTACCCCGAAAAACTTCCCAGCCCACTCTGCCACGAATCCCACTTGGCATCCCAATGGACCAACCGCTGGCCGAAGCCTACAGAGACACTCTGCCCACCGTCCACACCTCCCATTCCGCCCTCATTCCTTCCGTCGACCTTTTTCTTTCCTTCCAACCTCACCTCCCTCCCATCTCATATACCATTCAAAAATTTTATTCCGCACGTCCTTTCAGCCCACCTCTTACTCCAGCTTCCATACCCACCCCTTACAGGACGAGAGTGTTTCTTTTTTTCCTCTTCCATAGCTCCGAAACCTTTTCTTCCTCACCCTCTCCTCCTCATCCTCTTCTTTTCCCCCTATCCTCCTCACCCTCTCCTCCTAGTCCCCTCACCTCATCCCCAAGCACTCTCTTTCCTTTTCCTCATTTGTTTTACCTCTCCGTGTCTCCCCCTCGCCATCCTCGTCCCCCCCCTGCATTACCGAGAAGAGAGCTGACCAGTTCCACCCGTGGACACCAAAGCCCCCACTGACCAGCTCTCCCTTCCTCCAATTCCCCCAGTTCCATCCGTCTCCTGCAACCTACACCATCTGTAGCCCCCAGAAAACCACAGCGCCCGATTCCCCACCATCCTGTCGCCTTTTCCTTTCTGCGACTATTCGGTCTTCGTATTCGGATGTTTTGCTTCCTCTCTTTCCTTCCCGACGGATCGAATTTCAAAAAAAGGAAAGGTTTGCGGCGGAGCAGCGTGGAAGATGTCACGGGAACCTTCTTCCTTCCCTCTCCTTTCACCCTCTCTCCATATTCCGCCTCCTCCATCCATTCTAAGACCTCACATGACCTTCTCGAACACCTCTACGTCTCCTACCTTTTTCTTTACATCTCCCTCACTCTCTTTTCTGTGATATCCTCGGATCCCAGGGAATGTACTGTGCTCGTCATGAAATTTCAAGGATTCCTTATTTTACCACACCTATAAATTTACTTGTATCTTCAATTTTTCCATAGTCACTTTCCGTTTCTTTTCATGTATGTTCTAAGTATCTTTTTTTATACGTAGATTGTATATTTTGACTTTTTTCTTAAAAATGAAAACTGGTTCCACTATTTATAGCTATATACTCACTCGTTACATTATAACTTCGAATATTCTTAGGTAACCTAAATGATAGTTTCATATTTTCGTCATAACTTATCGTACATTACCATAGTAAAAGTAAATCCTTTGGTTCATATTTAGACAAAAGATAAAATTTAATACATGGAATATAGAGATAAATTTTCATTTTATATTATTTACGAATGATGAAATAAGGAAAACATTCCATATCCAGACAATTTACACCTTAGACAGAGTTTGTTTGACTTTATTCCTGTTACAAACACATGGTTACAGCAAGAGTATCCATTGTTTAACTCGAAGCGGCGCTTCTATAGTTGACTCATTTTATACCATTTTTATAGTAACTCATTTTTTACAATTTCTAAAATAGAAATAGTAAAAAAGAGATAAATATTATTTTGACTTAATTTTTATTCCAATTTCTCGATAGGTTTCATTTATTAAATATGTGAAATTTATTTGAGCAGTCTTCGTGAGACTTATATTATGGCATATGATCCAAAAATTATTTTCTTAATACTTTTTACCAATTTTGGAACCATTTCGCATATATCATATACACATGAACATAGGTCATATTTAGGCTAACAAAATATTGTACTTACCGACTGATCATATGTAATACATTAAAGTCCATCCGTTTACCCGGTATGCTTATCTTAAATACTTGCTGAAATCTTCCGTCTTAAAATCATAATATTGGCATATCAAAGCACGGATTTGGACTTGGTTGTTATTTCCAAGTTATCCTTGAGAGATTTCACTTTGAAATGGTATCGACCACCGACGCACGGTGGAAACTACGAGACTATGGGGACTGAAATATCTATTCCGCCGATCCCCCACTCCAGTCCTCCGTCCCACACAAGCAACTGTCCCGAAATCCCAAAGGAAGGGAGCCTATGAGCGTGTGCGGGATTATAATCACCCCTCTGAGGACGATTCCAACGCCACATCCCTGTGATTGCGGCCTCGGTAGCGATGCCTTCATCCGAAGACATCGATTCGCGCGGCTGAACACACGTGCACGCCCAGACGGACGCACACAAGCGCATGCAAAGATCCAGTGCACACACTTCCTCTCCCGCGTTGAAAAGACCTCACGACGGCCGGAAAGCCCACATTCTCGAAGCATAGGTATAGAAATAGGGTGAGAGTGTGCATACGTCTGCCCGATTTTACGTCTTCCCTTGCATTTCCACAACTGTCTCCACCATTTTTTTCCCCTTCCACCGGGTGCACACTAGTTTGCTTTCCTACGAAAGCGCGCTCATCGCCCGCCGAGTTCTTCTCCTCTCACGATCCCTCACGAGATCACACTCACTCGGTTCCGAAAGTTTTGGGACAAACAAGTTGTACTTCTCCCGCCACTATAGAAAGAATGTCGTGGAAGGTGCTCATCGTACAACCCCCGTGTGCATCGATGGAAATAAGATAATTCCTATAGTCTACCTGCCTCATCCTACCTTTATCATTCGCAGTATTTCCACAACCAACACAACTTCTTTTCTCCCGCTTCCCGACACCTACCTCCAGGACTTTTGAACCCTTAATCGTGCATATGCAGTATGCATAGAAACTGGGATGAACTACGACGCATTCTCTTACCCAGCGCTCTCCTGTTTTCAGTTAGGTCTCCACCCTTTGAATACATCCGTTTTGGGCTATCTCTTCTTTCACCCCTTGGTGACTTGGGGACTTGGTCGTACCATATGAACATTAATAAGCACATTAAGTGATTTATGCAAAGTACACTGAACCTGCTGTGCCTCAGCGGTATGTCCTTCCAAACGTTTACAAGCAGGCAACGGCATATGTTAACTGTGTGAAGTCAAAACCACGCTTAGTGATTCAAGGTTGAATAGTTTATCCATTGATGGAAGTGTAAAAATGCATGTACAAGGGTCCATATGAAGCTCTGATCCCCAGGTATTCAGTAAATATTATATTGACTACTCCTTTAAGGATTCAAAAAACAAAAAATTAAATTATGATTAATTTGAGTGGAATTCAAAAAAACATTTTTTTACCGCATCAGGGTTTATATGCAAGCATAAAATTTACACATATTTATCTGTTTTACGAACATTTGATATATATATATATATATATATATATATATATATATATATATATATATATATATATATATATACTTGCATAGTATCAATAGCGGCAGTTGACAAAATGAAACGCTTTTAGGTGAAAAACCACAATATTAATTATTATATTATAAATGGAACATATAATGTGCGCACATATACATACGTTTTTTTAATACTTAACATGACCAATATTACCAACCAAATGTTCGAGAAAGCAAAAGTACAGATCTTGCAGACTACTACATGATATTATTCATTAAAGTACTCAATAAATTTCACATAAATCAATTAAACATGCAATTTATTCGCTGATATACACTTTATGGTAGATAAAACCTATTTTAAAGCATCGATATGTTTAAATTACTAGTTTTTAAACAAAATTATGCGAGCTAATGTCAGTGAATAATCCAAACTCAAACTAATCCAATAATTTCTAGATATCTTACAAAAGCCTAATTATTATGGTTTATGACTTAAAAACTTGTTTATTGACCCCTAAACTCGATTATTTTCCAATATCTGGTGTTTTTACTATATTAAAAATCCTCTGATAAACTTATAAATTTATTTTATTTATTACTACTAGTATTTTTACTCTAAATACACGTTGGTATCATATATCCACTGTTCATAATATTTGACCAAAGGTGAAATTTGAAAGGTGAGAATATGAATATGCCGTTAAAAATCATTCCATACTTGCATAGTATCAATAGCGGCAGTTGACAAAATGAAACGCTTTTAGGTGAAAAACCACAATATTAATTATTATATTATAAATGGAATTATTATGTTCAAATTACCTTGCATTACCGACCGTGTTTCGTATCATTTTACTGCCGACAACAAATGATACTGTGGTATTTTAATCGGACTATTCGCAAACTGGACGCATTTTAATGGGAGTTTCATTGAATGTGGGGTGACTCTATTTTATTACATAATTTATATAAATTCTTTACATATATTTGATACACTTTTTATCCTGAATACTATGTTACCCGTTTTTATCCATTATAGCAAGACTGCCTACATGCACGGCTACCATGATCAAATTATTTTGAAAATCCACAACTTCGTGACGCAAGTATTATGCATGAATGATTTTTTTATAATGACGTATATTGAGCGGACATAAACCAACTACATATAATTTTTAACAGGATGTCCGCTTATGTTTCAATAAATATCCTAAGAACAATTTAAAAAAAACCATATATGGCCCAATTAAGGTATATAGCCATTAAATATTAAAGTAAAGGTCACTAAAACTGATCATTTCAGCAGTGTAAAGCTAAAGTTTTAACTTGTTCAATAAACATTCTACAGATAATACTTAAAAAATAAAAACTTTTTTACATTTCGGATAACCAGAGCACTATGTCAAATAAAGTTAATCAAAATAAGTATTTACGTTATATAAAAAATGCAATGAACATATTTTATTACAAATTGGAAAATAAATGGAAAATAAATTAATAATTTCCTTTCTCTGAGAAATCCACGGCGTCCCTTTATTCACTTGACTTCATTTATCGTATATAAGTTAAAATTCCTCAAAGGAATAAAATTTCATCAACTTTTAAATATAGGCGAGCATTAAATATTATGGTTGATATTATTAACATATTAAAGGGTTTAATCTGTATTCCCTTTCTAATATAACGAATATTAATATGAAATTATTCTCTCTGAATTAATGGATTCTATACCTATCTAAATGCAATTAAGCTCTATATTAATGAGAAATGTCTAGTAAAAGTAGAAATATATTTCCCATGACCGATTAAATTATTAATTATTGTACCCTTTGCAATTTTTAGTAATATTTTGAAATATCAATTGACGTTAATCCCATGTAATATCTTGGAATTCGAGACAAAAGACACAGACTTGAGATTCCCCTCGATTGAAATTTTAAAGGCATCATTTAAATGTGAATCATGTGAAAACGCTGATGGTATTAAACATTTTATTTCAAATTTAATACATAATTTTGAGTAGAGATAATAAACAGAAACAATGTAAACCACCGGGTTCATATGCTCTAACAGTTTCCATCCCTCTCCATGTGGCGAAAAAGACAGTTTCCAGACAGCGTAAGATATAGCTTAGAAACCACTTCACCTTCTACTCGTGGGAGAGAGAGAGAAATCAGGAAGGGCAAAAAACTATAAATAAAGGAAATGTATGTGCCCTATTTCTCTCCGTGTCGCACCCTTCCTCTGTCTCACTGGGGGAACAACACGCCCTTTCGAGCCGCCGGACCAGCCACAGCTCCCCTACCCCCACGACCTCTTTCTTCTGCACCACACCCTTACAGCCACCGTCCGCGACTCAACTGCACACATAAATCATCTTCTAACTTCCGACTCACACCAACAAATGACTTATTCTCAATCCCCTTCCTTTCCTATCTTACACAGGACTTTATTCCACACCGGTTCTCTCTCTACTTTCCACTCCCTATTCTCATATCGGTAGCCTATCTCTTCCCTTCCCTTGGTTTTCATCAATGGCGGCTTTCATGCGTACACGCAAGTATATTTCTCCTTGGCGCATTCGCCCTCTTCCTCTTTCGTCATTCTCGTTGCACTACCATGTTTTATATTTGTTTGGGATTTATGCTATCATCTTCGGATGGTGAATTTTTTATTTGCACTTTGAGTTTCCAAAAGTTATTACTAGCTGATGTTTTCTTGGATCTCATGCCAACTTAACTCTATCGTATAATAAAATAACAGAACTACTTAATGGCTAGAGGACACGGTAATAAAAGATGGAAAGAAATTTCAAACAAAAGGTATTTTTTTCACAAATAGTGGAGCTTTCAAATAGTGTGAAATTCGAAGCAGGGAGGTGATAACAGGATCCATAATTCCGCATGTTATTTTTGTACCATTTGTGAAATATCAAAAATATCTTCACACCGAAATAAAAAATTCTTTTAACCGTTTAGATGAGTTATCAATTTCAGTCTCATCTCTCAAAATTACACAACTGTCATATTCTCCAGTACATCTGATTTCCATAGAACCTAATCATAATTTTTCCCGATCGTTCTATAGCATCAACATTTTAGCCATGTTTTTAACTTAAATCACCTGATTTCACGATTACTTTGCATGAAAAAATCGTCAGAGTTGACAAATATAAAATCCAATACCGTAAAGAGTTCCGTGTTTGTATATTTCTTTAATGTATACAACGGTAAGCGTTGGAAATTATTTTATGTAGTTAAAACCTACTTAAACTACTCTTAAACTACTGTGCTTTGGATCTTATAGTTCATACCCAAATAAAGAAATACATAAATAAATAATAAAATAAATAAATATATGTATTTCTAAATGTATATATATTTATCCCTCTTTCATATATATATATATATATATATATATATATATGTATATATGTATATATGTGTATGTATATATATATATATATACATATATATATATACATATATATATACATATATATATATACATATATATATACATATATATATATATACGAGGGTCATCCGGAAAGTAGTACCCGTTCGTGCCGCATGAAGTGCTGACGACGCGAGTAGCCGCTGGACGAGGTCAGATAGCTTCAGTGGCTTGTCTGCCTTCTCTGAGCCAAGTTGCGTGACGCTAGCATTGCCTGTGTTGTTTCTGTGATTGTTTACAATGTTTAAAAAAATTGAGAACGCCGCCAGTTGTGAAGTGAGGGCAGTGATTAAATTCCTCAATGCAAGAAACGTTCGCCCATGTGATATTCATCGCCAATTAAAGGAGGTGTATGGAGACAATGTAATGGACGAGTCGTCTGTTCGGCGGTGGTGTCGCAACTTCAACATGGGGAGGGGGAACACACACGACGATGAGCGTTCGGAGAGACCGTCTGTCATTACAGACCAACTGGTGAGCTCAGTTGACGAATTCGTGAGGAACGATCGGCGCGTCACAATTGATGACATCTGTGAGCATTTTCCCAATGTTTCTCGAACAATTGTTCATGAAACTGTTAAACACCATCTGCATTATGCAAAAATTTGTGCAAGATGGGTCCCTCGCGTATCTCAATGAGCTGGCGGCGAAGGACTATGCAGCAGGAATACAGAAACTTGTCACACGTTATGACAAATGCCTTAATTTGCTTGGAGATTATGTTGAGAAGTAGTTTAAAGTATCCTCTTTCAAATAAAATTTTTTATGTTTGTTAATATTTACTTTTGTGTCTTTATTTCACGAACGGGTACCACTTTCCGGATGACCCTCGTACATATATATATATATATACATATATATATATATATATATATATATATATATATATATATATATATATATATATATATATATATATATATATATATATATATATATATATATATATATATATATATATATATATATATATATATATATATATATATATATATATATATAAACACAGATGTAGATTTTTAGAATATAGAGACACAAAGAAAGGACACTCACAATTTGTTATTTTACGTTTCGACAGCACGGCTGTCGTCTTCAGAATGGCGTTCTCGGGGAAGAGCGGAGAGGATGTGCGGGGGAGAGGTGGGGGAAGGAGAGGTAAAGGGACCAATAGGAAATGAACAAGGGGGTGGGGGGGATATGTAGGCAGCCAATTGATGCATTCAGTGGGCTTGGTTCAGCCCGGGCGGTTTGAATGAATGGGCCACCCAGATATGCGCCATCTCGCGGGTTCTCACCTCTATTATACTCGCAGATTTGGGAAGGATTTCAATCACCGAAACAGAGAAGCAGTCGTCAAAAGATTGGTTGTGGGAAGCGGTGTGAGTAGGGATGGGATAATTAAGAAAGGTGGGAGATTTGGTGGAATATCGGTGGTTATTCATGCGGAGGGGAAGTGCGGTCGTGCATTCGCCCACGTAGAAGGCAGGGCAGAAGTTACAGGAGAGGCGATACATAAATATTATATATTATTATACGTTTTTTTTAGAGAATCGTTGCTTTTCCAACATTTCCAACGTCCGTGCGCCACTAAATCCGTTTTTTACGCAAAATTTAATGCAAGTTCGTTGTTGCAAATTTAAATCCATTTCTGCAATTGTAAAAAATCGCCAACACACACAGAGATAGATGTACTCTTGGCTACGTAACTTTTGCAAATGTCAAGTTATGACACTAAGATTTAAAGGGAATATCAACAACAGATGTACCAATTTAACAAAAAAAACAGAACTCAAATCGGAACGATGGGAGCGCCACACGGTGGTTATTCCGGGAACTTTTTGATCAAGGTAGTATATATATACAAAAAATACATATATATATATATAAATCTCTCTTTACATGTGTGTGGGTTTCCTTGTTTTTGACTATTTATAATTATTGCAGGCGTTTTATGACCATACATGTAAATCGTTCTTAAGTAACCTTGAAGAAACCAACTCTCTGTACTAAGAGTATGGGTCTTAAGTTTGTTCATTGATAGAAACTTGCATTTAATCTAATTTCAATATCCAAAGGAGAAATCAAAACCAGAATTTTTTAAATAACCAAGTAGCATTTGTTTCCCACAAATTTTCCAATCAACGATCAATTATCCAAAATACAACTGCTTAAGTATTTTTGCCGGAAAAATTGAGAAGTCTACTTGATACTGTAGATGTAATATAATTTAACGAAAAACTCTATGTTATTTTAAAATTAAAAAAATAATCTGCTTCCCTGTTATCAAAGTTGTATAATTTATTATTGATAAAAATAGTTTTTCTAGAATTTCAGGAAAAATTATATTTTTATGTTGATATGCTGACACTTTATTGAATTTTAATCACTTAAATAACACTCTCTACAATATTTTTACAGAAGCATTTCCTCCTATATAATATGCTACTTAAAAATTGATATTATTTTTTCTTATTTAACTGATACAAAAAAGAACGTGTTTATTATAACTTGTATTTATTCATTGTTAAAATTATTATGATAGGATATTTTACTCACGCAAAAATATTTTCAATTTTAAAATTAAGGGTAATAGCCAATCAATCAACATCTTTTGAATAGAAACAACTCACCAATTAACTGCGAGAGATGGGAATTTCAAAACGCCTGCATTTGACGAAATGAGATAGGTAATTGTTTAAACCTAAATGAAACGCCCTTTCACAGAAATTACTAATAAAATTTTAGAGAAATTCAAACGACTCAATTAAAATTTCAATGCAGTATTTCATTGAGGAAATAATATCTCTAAGGGCAGATTCTCAATTCCAATTCTTTTGAGAAATATTTATGCTATACCTAGACTTCCATGTCAAGTCGTTTTTTCTTTAATCTAGCTATATAAATATGACTTTTAATAGAATTTGCACATTTTTTATACCATAGTATGCAAGATATGAGTATACTACTGAATTAGCTTTTAGAAAGTGATATTAGCTTTCTTCAACGTTGACATCGAAATTACTGCTTAATTTTTTCGCAACTTTCGGAAAATCTTTATCTAATTATATGCTTACGCCATTTTTTTATGGTTATTCCTTAATCATGGGAACTAAAAGTCATTAAAAGATAAATATCATTTCGATGAGTACTTGTTGGAAGAATTATCATGATAAAATACGTTTTGATTGATTGCTAAAACTTATCTCAAGAATTAATTTAGAATCCTTCGCAATTCGTCATATTCAAGAGACTAACATAAATCTATCGGCGAGATTATTAAAAAAATGTCACCAGAAATGTGTTCTTTTCATTAAAAAGTTATTATCCAAAGTTTTCTTTATCCAAAAAAGTTGCATAAAGTTCCAGCCATATCCCTCTGCCATGTCCCAGTGCATTCATCGCTTAAACGGACTCGTTCCCTTGGACTCCTTATCGCTTCCGTAATTCCACCTCTCCTTTCATCCACTTCGTCTTGTTCCCCCTCCTCATCCTGCATTTACTTCCTTTCGTCTCTTCAGCCCCTTTGCTAGCCATCCATCTCCTTCTTCCCACTCCATACCATCCCCATCCGGTAGTTAGCCCTCTCCTCCCCCGGACGTTTTGTCTCCAGTTCATTCTCCGCCCACTGCCTCCCCCCCCTCCCTCTCTCTCCTGTTCCACCCTCCTGCCAACTTTCCCTTTCCTCATCCACTTCTTCCCCCCCCCCAAGTCCTCCTCCATTCCTCCCAACTTGCACGCTGAAGCACACACTCACACAAACCCTGAACCGCTTATCCCGACCGAAAATCCCTCTCCCTTAACTCCCTTTATCTCTATATTCTCGCATAGAGGGGGTGAGGAGGTCCCCTTTCCAATCCGAAACTCACAATTCGCTCTTTTTTCCCCACTCCCTGCAGCGCCGTGCAAGGATGGAAAAGAGCTATGGGTTAGCGGAGCAGCGGTCACAGGAGAGGAAAAGGGGGAAAGGGGGAGAGAGGGATGGAGTCAAAGTAGACAAAGTGAGAAGAGGAGTGGGAAAACTTATTTCTTTTGTTCCATCACGGCAAGAAGAGAAAACTATTTTTTAGTCCCTTAGATCCCAAGCTTCATTTCTCTCTTCTCCTCCATATATCCTTGGTATATCCATTCCCTTCCTCTTTCTTATTTGAATCCTCTCCTTTCTCGGATTCACTCCGGTGGCCGGTTAAAGCAACGTAATCGCAGTCCCTACCGTCACGAAGACTTCTATTATCGCCCTCTGTATCCTATTCGGTGAAAGTCAAAAAATATTGTTAGATTTTTTTAAGTAATATTCAGTCAATTTCTATCCCGAGGATAATGCAGGTGAGGTGACCTCAGATTTAGTATAAGTTTAGTTATTGTTAGCCAAAGTTGCAATGTAGCACACCGAAAAGACGATATTTAATGTTCCAATTTCGATTTTCCGCAGAAGCATTACACTTTGAATTATCATAAGCGTACTTGACTTTTAATATGATTAACCGATGTGTATATATATATATATATATATATATATATATATACATAGATGTGTGTGTATGTATATGTATGTAATACATGACAAAAAAAAGTTGGTGGATAAATTGAAAAAATGTGGATTCGAAGTAGAATGTTTCTTTGACATGTACATTAACCACGGTAATTCGACTTGTCAGTTTGACGCGGTACTAGTCAAGCCTAATTACCAGCCCTGATGAAAGTACATGACTTATTTATTTGTTATCCTTCCCTCCTATGTGTTCACCCATTTCTCAGGTGGCGAGTGAAACGATGCTCGAGCTTCACCTTTTGGCCAAAGAATCGGAGAACTTGGTTGCATAAATCCGCTGTCTGGTTTCAGTTGTAATTAAGTTTCCTCCATAGCTTAGCATGTAGAGCATCAGTGTGACAAGTCAAAGGGCCGAGGTTTTATCCGCGGCCAGTAAATTTTTGTTCTACCTTAAATACATGTTCTTCCATCTTTTACAACCCTTGTGATTATCATTTGTGTCCAGCTTCCTATTTCAATGTTCTTTTGGCCATAGGCGGGTTTCAGCGTTTTATATTTTAAATATTTTGTGTGTATGTGTATATATATATATATATATATATATATATATATATATATATATATATATATATATATATATATATATATTTTTTAGGTGGACCCTTGGACTAAGGTCTGCTATACTCAGCTATACATATAAAATGATTCACCGAGGAACTGCGCATCAATTCCAACTCCGCGTATTCCTTTCAATTTGCCTAATATCATTGTTTCTATACCTCGTCAACCCAATATTCTTATCTTCATTATGGTTTTTAACATTTCTTTGCGTTAAATATGTTTTTCGCCCACCTATATTATCTCCTTTGAATTTCTACCCCAAATTGCAAAAAAAATATTTTCCCTTATTTTCAGCACTATAAATCTCTTCTCTTCAACATTTTCAAGTTTGAAGTTCAAAAGTACAGCCATATTTGCTTCCTCTACTGGGGTTTGACATTGAAAAATCTCTTATGGTATCCTGTGCAGCGATGATTTTATGCCAGTAATGTAAATACCTTGTAGTGACCTTTTAATGGATGGTAAAATATGAACACATTGGGGATGAGTAAACGTAGGTTAAAATAAGTGATTCTCACCTAGTTGAATACCTATTTAACTATAATTCTGGCTATTCTAAAAGAAGCGAATTGAATATAGATAACCTACAGAATATTTATTCTTTGTTATGGGATGGACCTTCTTTCACTTCAAATATTGATGTTTAATCAGTCCTTCGAATGAAAGCAGTCCATTATTCCCTTGGTTTTCTTGTTTCAGCTTGTTTTTCACTTTCCAGTAGAAGATTGCTCTTTCCCTTCTGGTCCATATCTCATATCCACTGTGTAGTAATTGCTTCCCCTTGCGAAGCGTTCGAATCGCTGATTCCCTTTCATGCTGACTAGCTCGCCCTACAATCCCTCCCTATACAACCCCTCTCAACCGGCATCCATCTAGATTCGTAAATCTATCGCTTTCAGCCATCTCCCCACAGCCATTCTCCATCCCTCTCATATCTCATCCTCATCTTCCCCCCTCTCAATTGCTTCCATCAAATTTCTACCTTTCCTTTCTCTCTCTCTATCTCAGGGAAAATTTTGAAACAGAGAAACTTGTGAAGGAATATCGACTAAAAGTTTTGGACATTTTCCCTTCAGTAAACTTCAGGATTTTTATAGGGAAAGAAAATAACATGAAAACTCTTCTTTTAAAGTCACTACGTGCTTGCTCACAGAGGTCTGTATATTAAAATTAATTAATAAGATGTGTACATAGATCAATCAATAAAATTCCAACCAGCATCATGAATGCTCTGAATATTTTAGTGACCATTTCTAAAGAAATATGCATTGAATTTTTTTCTGATAAAATGAGTAGAATTTTTATATTCATATTACAATCATACACATTTAGTAATTTATTTTGCTCTCTAAACGTTTCTGGTTCTACATAGCCCCTTGAGAGGCCAATTGTATATTGAAGACTTTTAAGCTCAGATTTCTCATCTGCTTTCCCAAGGATAAAATAGCTACTGTTCACTAGGAGATCCTTGAGGTGATGGCTAACCCTCAGCCTTGAGCCTATCACTTCACAAACCCAACTAACTCGTTGATTATTAAAGCCATGCAAGTAATGAAGAATATAATTATTTGTAAATTATTTCTAAAAATAAAGAAAAATTAGGCATTATTTAATTTCCTAATCCCAACGGAGAGCGGTAAAAATGAAGAGAATTTATGGCGATTTGAATTTAAACGGATATAATGCACATATGCATTATAACCATCAACTATATCTTAGCTTCTCAATTTTTATCAATTTAACTCAATCGTTTTTCTCTCTGTAGGAGCAGAAGCTGTTTGTAATCTTACGTATAATGTTAATAAAGACCTTCCTTAATAATGGTGGATGGACGTAAACTTATGTAAATTGGGAAATAATTTTATTTATTGTTTCAAGGTGCTTCCATGAACCAATTTTTGAGGTGCTCTTCGCAACCTCAAATAAAAATGCAAAAACGCAAAAAATCATTTGTTCGGGGAGCATGGTCAGCCACAATATCGAACTTTAGGAAGGTAATCCAAGCGAGATTAAATATTTCGCGACATAATTACCTTATTGTGGCTTCAATTCCACAGGATAAATACGCTGTGCATAGCCCACTATTCCAGGTACCAACTCTCTCCTTGTTTAATATAATGCCCCAAATTACGGCTGAAAGCTTGGTTGCCATAAAACGGCTTGACTCTCAGGCTTGGCTTACCAACAAGACTCTTATTACTGGTTTAACACCAGTAAATACTCGATACCGAACCTAATAGCCTTGTTTAATTTAAAAAGGAAGTATAGTGGGTAGAAATAGAACGCCACTGATTTTGAAGTACATAATTTTTATGCATATTAACTGAATATTATATATCCAAAAACATAATCTGCAGGTAATCAATTAAAAAATTTGTGTTACAGGTAAAAAAGCATGGACCATTATTACTAATGACAGAAGTAATATTCCTAATTTTGTCATGATTATCGATTAATTTCTATTCATTTTCAAAAGAGATTAATTTGCTTTGTTATTTTAAAAGCATTAAAATGTATTCAATCAATTATAAATCTCTAATAATTGAATGCCCTACTATACTTTTTTATGCTCATTTGTACATCTACATCTACATCTACATCTACATAATACCCCGCAAGCCGCCGCAAGGGCGTGTGGCGGGGGTTTTAGGTCACCAACCGTAAAAAAGAAAAATACCACATGCAAAAAAAAAACACGGAAAATTACACCCACAGCAGCGCACACACTCATGCAAAAATCCCTTCATCCAATACTCATGCAAACACATATACCGCAAAACAACTAAAATAATACAAATATTGTAATGGCGTGAATAATCATATATTATATTTACTCAGAGCATTTAACATAATAAACACTTTTAGAGTCATGTTACTTCCGCTAGCAAAATACAATTTCACTACGAACACAAATGAGCTCATGAGGAATATGAAACATAAGATTTTAGAAGACTCCAAGAAAAAGTGAATTTCATTGAAATCCTTGTAATAAAACTACCTAACATTCATGCTATATTTTAGATCGGTGAGCATTGTTAAGCCACTAAAAAATCACATCCTAAATTTGCAGTTCATCAATTTTATGGTTAAAATATTTGAATTGGAGTGACCAGTAGTGATAATAATAAAGCTGGATGCACGAGATTATACGAAAAAAATAATTTACATAGTAGTGCTTCACTAAATTAAGTTTTGTGAAACATTACGCATCAAAGAAAGTTCTTCCAATACAAAACGTGATACTTCACTTTCGGCGCACGGATTGCATGAAAGACCGGACTAATTTAGCCCCATTTATTTTGCTGCATTCGTAAATTCAAAGGTTAGGTGTAAAACTCTTATTTTGCATTCATGATCACGCGCCACCGGTTGGGAAAGAGATATAGAGAGAGAGAGACGACGAAGCCAACTATGGACAGACAAGCGAATCAATGCGGTGCCACACACCTCCCTCTCTCTCTCTCTTCCTCCCTGGGTTTCATTTCCGACGACCTAATTTTCTCCCAATCCATTTTTTCCTTCCCCCGGAATATCATGGGTATTTTCCCAGAATTTAGCGCTCGTTTGCTCTACCTTCTCTCACCCTCACCGTTAGTTTCTACGGCTGAAAAACGACAAAAAAATATAAACTCAATATAATGAATTTAGCGAGCAAAACAAAAAAATACTAGAAAACGGTTAGAAAAGACTAAATGCTTCTCCTAACTCTCATGGATTTTTTTAAGTGAGGGCAAAAGACGAGAGAAACTCTAGTGCTTCGGTCACTTGGTACGTTGAAAAACATTAATAATTCAAATCAAAGGGATACGAATTTGAAGCGTTGACATTTCCATGACATAAATAAAATTTTAAGAATAATTCTGAGCGAGAACGAAGGAACTAGGCTCTGATTTTTTTATTTTTGTAACCGTATCCTATGTAAAGTATTATTATCTTTTCAATTTTATTCAATTGTTTGGTAGATTATAAATAAGCACGATTCCAACTTTCCAGCATAAAAATGATGCTTTGTTCACTTATAATAGAAATCCATAAATGTTTAACTTAGTACCTCATTTAACCGAACCAATTCATCAATCCATTGACCACATTGTACTCCCGGACGGCTAATAAATTATCCTAAGCTTCATACTAAAGATATAACCTATTTTTACCATATTATTGATTCCCATCAGTGGCAACATCTATTAAACTAAATATTTAATCCCATAATTGTTCTCTATCAGCACAATATCCATAAAGTCATCGAAGCCGCACTAAGGAGTGTGAATCGGAATAATATGAAGCATTCTTTATAAAACAGGAGTTTAGCCTATAAAGGGAATTTATTATCACCTATATTAAATAGTGGCTTTTATTGTGTGATGGAAATACGAATCTTGAACCTCTTTATTCCACAGTATAACTGTCACTATTGCTTTCCGAAATGGTATGACTAATTACCCTATCTTACAGGTCCGTTTACAGATTCAACCTAACGTTAAACCTTCTAGCGTCATTGGTTCAACCCCCAGGTTAAGTTTTAGTTTTGTTACAAGTGTTCGTATATGCCATTTTTTACGGGCAAGGAATTTTTCTCTACATTTTGTTGCAATTCTTCCATCAAGTGATAGTGGCCTAAATGCTTGAAAATTATTGAATTGATATATCGAGAATTATCAAGTTTTTAAAAACGTTTTCCAAGGTTTTGCTGAAACACATGCCACATTCTTCAATGCCTCGTTTATTTTAAACACACGCGCCTTATTCTGTCTAATGGCTCTTTTTACATATATTCTATATATGTACGAGTACTTTATATAAATATATAATATGATATTAATATATTACATATGTAATAAACGTATATTATGTATACATATATAGTACAAAAATTATGTTTACTAAAGTAAACAAATCTTTTACTTTTAACGGATAACACATATTTTTATTTTTATGGATAATGAAGAAAAGGTGTTTCGCAACTTCCACCACTTCTTTTCAATAAAAGATGGTTCCATTTCAAAAAGATGAAAGCTTCTTTATGATTTATTTTTAGTCCTATTTTGATTCAATGTTGACTATTATAATTGAAATTCTACTGCTTTAGGTGAGTTTTGGATGAACGCAGACTATTCAACGTTGGATTTCTTTACCTCTCGTAAGAAAGCACAGTCGGGCATCAGAAACTAAAATGATCTACTCTTCAATTTCGCATACTTATTTGCTCCTTTCATACAGCCCGATATCCCTAACCTTTATCTTCCTAGTATCACTTCTTCACCTACCCAATATTCTCTTCTCTATTACGGTATTAAACATAACATCGCCAATATAGATGCTCCACATACACCTTCCTGCTCCCTGGATTTTTCCCGACAATCCTCTATTCTTTCCCACCATGACCATTACTACCTCGTTTGTTTTACTTTCTGTAAATTTCATCTTTTCCTTCCTTCTCTACATCCACATTTAAAAAGCTTCCAATTTATATTAATCTTCTCGCATCAATGATAATATTTCCGCACTATTCAAACCCACACTCCGCATTAAAGTTTTGACGAGAATTTTCTCAGTATTCGTACGCACGTAACGTCCCTTCCATCAATAGCTTGCTACATTAATATGAAAAATTAATGATCTGTAATATTTTTCTTAGAGACGCCAATAATCATTTGCGAGAATATAGAAATAAGAGACAATTGCAGAATTTCCTAAAAAGCGAATGAAATGGATTGTATATCAACATTATTTTCCTTTTAAATAATTATTCTTACATCAAAGAAAATATCCATGGATTTCCCGAATCTAATTTTTTTTTAATGTCAAATGTTATCACCATAAATTCCCTTAGCAATCGGGACATTCACAAATTTGATTTTTTATTCCCAACTCCTTTTATTTACCCTCTTTAATTACCAGAAATATTTCTTTTTGATTTAAAATTCCCGCTGGAACAAAGTCTTTCCAGTTGATATTCTAATGCAGACAACCGAACGGCGTTAGTGACGAAATATCGTCGGCGCACTTATTCAATTTAATTCAAAGAGAACTCTTATTCCTAGTAAAGTTTTATACGTACAATAATTTTTGTTCAGGTTGCAAATAATGACTTAATCACTGAAATCTACACTTATTTTAGTATCGCAGAATGATATTAACATTTATCAGATTGCCCGCGCCCACATTTTCATTAATTATTGGATTGAACAATTAGTTTTTATGGTCCTTATTCCGCAGATTCAACGTGCCACGTGAAATTATAATTATATCTATTAAGGGCATGATGAAAAAACAAAAAAAACGATTGACTTCCATATTAGAGTGAAGAAAAATTGTCGTTGGGTTGTAAAATCAATGTCCGCATGATGCAAGGCCCGAAGAAATGAAATGCCTTAATAAGTGGTTAATAATAAAGTGGCGCTCCCCACGGCACGAAGGGTTCGAACATGAGGTACGAGAGATAGCGAGTTAATAAGAGAAGTTAATGAGAGTTAAGATGAGTTACATCAAGGGAAAAAAATAGCTCAGTTTTAATGACAAGCTGAAATATTTCCCTCGGTCCGTAATGAGACTATCAGTTTCCCTGAGAAACCCTTCTCGTTCCACTCTCCCCTCCCCGCTTCCCTTCACCGCCACACCAATGCATCAAACCCACCCCTGCCCCTATCCAACCATTTCGAAAAACCCCTCACGAACTACTCCACCCCAAACCCCTGACACATAACATATCCCCGCCGACCAAAAATCACCCCTTCCCTCTAATTTCTTCCCCAGCACCCCCTTTCCCCTTTACCGCTAACGGTCCCAGCCAATCTCGCTCTGCTTCCTTCTCATCATTCCCTTCTCCATCCCCTCAGCCCTATCGTCCCCTAAGCTCCCGGAGTCACCACCAGTTCCGTTTGCCTCCCCAACTCTTTCCCGCCCAACCCTCTTAATACGCCGTTACCTTAACTTGCCGCCATCGCTACCTGAATGGAATGAGTTAATGCCGTCGCTCTAGGCGGGACAATGGGAGCCAGAGTGCCGGCGAGGACCTCTTTTTCCTTCTTTCTCCTCTTGGATATTTATTCAGCGTCGTTTCTACAAGCCCTAATCGATTCTAGGTGGTTGCTGCTTCGCTTGAAGGACGAGGTAGGTGGAGAGAGATAGTGAATGAGTCGCAGAAGAGTAGATTAAAGTCAAAATTTAATTTCAAACGGCTTTACGTGGGTCTTCAAACTTAAATGCAGTTAGTTCCAGAGAAATTCACATGAGATGGCATATATCTAAGTTACTTTAGTAAGATAAATTAGCAAGAAATTGGTATAAATTTGAACAGCTAAAAATGATTTCCCATAAAATGAACGGTGGCATATTTTTTACCAACCTAATATCCCTCGCCACGGTACGTTATTTTTGACTATTCAATATGTGAGGCACGAGGTAAGAAATTTTAATTAGTAAGTTAGTCAAATTATTTCATCAAAATGTTAGTTTTTCATTCATTCAATCATTTTTAAAATAAAAGTTTTAAATTTCAATTTGTATGTTTTACTCTTTTTTCCGAATTGTGGTTCACTGTGATTAATTTTTATTCGTCTATTATTAGTTTGATGCATGGTTCCATATATTAATGTTGTTGATGTTTTTAAATCAAATAATTTTCAATTATTTCTAAATTTTTTTGCGGAATTATTTTATCTGGTGATAAAAGCCATTATATGAATATATCTAATTTTTCCTGGTGAAAAAAATGACCTGAAGCTTTGACTATTACTTTACTAAGCTTTGACCGAGCTTTATGCTTCCATTAATTGTTACGTAAATAACAGTCATAACGTTGAAATAATACTGAAATGCTATGTTCAAACTATTATTTTAATAATTTATCGTGCGATAAATGCTTTTTGATATATTGTTCTTATATCCGTACGTATTATCAAATGTTTTATCTCTAATTTATGTCTGGCGTGTGTACCAACATTTAGCCTACGCAAATAAAAAAGGAACCATTAGTTTTTACCATACAGTATTTTTTAATTTAATAAGGTGTGCACGTATTTATTCTCTTTCAGATATTCTCCTCAGGGAGAATATTCCTCTATCATATCTCTCATTGTTAAGCAGACTTTTCAGTAATTACTTTTTTTAAAGAAGAGCATGTATAGATTACGTATTATGATACAGGTATATATTCAACGAATGGATGTCCATATTTCAGGAGCCCGTGCGCGAAAATATGTTCATTCAAAGGCATCTGAAGAGTAAAATTTTTCTCCACGTTCCCAAATGGAGCATGATGTAGAGCTCAAAACCTCTACTCAGGATGAAGTGTGTCATTGATCTTTTTCGGTACCATTATTGAATCTCTTTCCCGAAACCGGTTATAATTTAGAAAGAGGGAAATTAGTTTTGGCAGTAGACAACCCTTAGGGTCCCTTATTTAGAAACCTTCTGGTCATAAATGTGTAAACGACGCAGCTGCGTTTGGGAGATGATAATACAGCATGGTACTCTAGCACTGTCTCAAGGGGAATTAAGACTGTGGTCCCAGAAGGAGGCTCAAGTTGCTATTTTCCTCTTGAGATTGGTAAAGATATAAACAGTAGAGTGTGAGGCAAGATGGATTCTTAGCTGAGCTAATTGCGATAGACTAATTCTGAAGAACACTTTTTGTACTCTCCGTACTTAAGTGAAAGATTGTGGTCACTCGGTAGCATTACACTCCCTAGTTATGATATATCATTTTACTCTTTAGTTCAAACTCAAGGATGTGTGTTTTTATTGGTTGATCCTAATTCGCCTGCGAGAAGCCGCTCAACTGTTGAGCTATGTGATAATTTACATCAAAGAAGTTTTTAAATTTTAATTTGTTTGACCGATGAAAACTTTTAGCTACCCTATAATTCACTCCCTATCATCATCACAAGAGTATGCTAATGTCCCAAAGACTTTTTTCTTTATAGACATTTGACTAATATCTTTACCTCTCTAATAAGGGAGTATGTTTCATCTAAATTTGAATGCTTGTGGTAATTATTTTTTATAATTTTATTTCCATTAGAATTTTGGTATAGTTACATACATGTATAGTTCACTTTCATTTCTCGCCCATTAGCACTCCAGTTATTAGTGTTTGATAAATTTCCGCACAAAATGCATATTTCAGCACATCTCATACTTAGTAGTACATAAAAAGTGACAAATGAGATATTTTTCACAGTAATGAGCGCCTCCGAAATTTCTTGCGAGCGATGTGTATTTCCAGCCTCCTTTCCTTACTATTATTCGTTGGAATATTTGGAAACAAATGGATCTCCGCGTATAAACCGACGGAACGGTGGGATCTGATGTAATCAAATAGCTAATTTCTATTAACATTTGCGGGCATGAGGGACCTGACCGAAATCAGTAATTCATCTTGGCAAAAAATCATTATATTCCGCAATCAAGTAGCTGCGTCAACAACTGACGACGTGTAAGAGTGGCACCTTCCACGGCTCGTCGATCACATCATAATTAAGTCAAATTGACGCCAAATAATTTATCCGGCATTGAATTAAAAAAGGGGAGATTGGGCAACCTCTCGCGACATTGGGCTGTGAGGATAAGGGAGGAAAATACTGCGGGGAATCGTAATTCAATTGGAGGGGATGATTTTGATTCTTAATATAACTGATGTTAATACTCTTTTTCAGCCCTGTAATTTTTGCACTACTCGCATCAAATATACATTAAGACAATCGTCCTGAGATTTCGCATTCTATTGCATATATATTTAATGAGACAGAATGGATGAATTAGCCCAGCGAACAGCGGTGGAATGTTTTGTTTCAATCCGCCAGGAGACTATGTGACTTGTGAGAGACCCTAACGCGCATGGATTCAACTACATTGCAAAATAAAATAAAATTGCATCAGATAAAATTCGGCTTAATATTTAGGAAATTTTGGACACAACTGCATACTTTCATTAGGTTTCCCAAAGGACTTTCAAAATGTAATTAAAGCCAACACTGGGAATATTTTAAAACCAGGTTCACAGTAATTGGAAGACGGTTAATTCTTGAACATAGCATATTTATAATAAATGTCCTGCCAATAAGTTCGATGGATTTATAAAAATTTCCGGAAACCCATGATTTATGACCGAGCATTTAATAAAACTTCAGCATTAAAAAACAAGAATACTGGATCTTTAAAATAAATCACGAAAAAATGTTCATAAAACGTAATGCATTAAATTATCAAACAAGTTCATTAGTTAATTACTACACTTTCATTGAGCCGAGAAACTCGGGAATCACAAAAGCACATACAAAAACTGTAAGCGTAAAATAAAGTCAAACTTAGACATTTCAACGTACAATTCCTTTCAAAAGCATTCAAAATATTATTTCAAAGAGAATTAACATGAACTAGACTATGTATCATTGCGGAAGCTCAAAGATAAACAAAGTAGAAAATATGATAAATACATATTCCTTGGAATTTTATAATATATTATGATAAGATTAGACTTAACTTATTTCTTTCCAAGCTTTCAAATAACACTTATTTCTTGTCACTAAGATATGTTAAATGGATCATGCTGTCACATAAATCCCGTTTTCCGTCATTGTGGAAAGAGATATTATTCAATTTTGAAAAAAAAATTGTGCTAGCGGTTTTTAGTGAAAAAAATATTTATGCTTGTACGTATAGTGCTTATATAAATGAAAAGAGGCAACACTTAATTAATATTACTAACTTTAAATAAAATAAATAAATATAATAAATAAATATAAATAAAAATAAATAAATAAATATAACTAACCTTAAATCCCATGATTGCATCTCTCACTTCTTTGCCAAAATAGTCAAACACCGAGTCCCACATTACCGCAATATGTCTTCAAATGCTGTTCTGTCTTCCCTATCCATTTCTAGTCCCCAAAGCTGCAGACTAAAAGCTGATTTAAAAATCCTCTACAATACCCTAAACTCGGCTATTGATTGCCCTGAACTGCTATCTTTCTTCAACTTCAGGATACCAACCCGATCCACCCGCACCCACTCCCTACTCCATCTGCCTATTCCTAGAATATCTCTCACCAAGCGCTCACTGTTATTTCGCCTCTCCTCCCTTCTAAATTCACTCCCTCACACTGTCAACCCCTTTAACTTATCATGCAGCAACTTCACCACCCAAGCTTTATCCCACCTTTCAGTAAATTAAAATTTTCCCCGGTCCATGCTTGGTTCTCGTTTTAATTGTTATGCTGTTATTGTCTTTTGTCCTCTTTCATGTTTGTTATATTTTTCACTGTAAAATGGTGCTACTGCTGTATGTGAATAATGTTTTAAAATAAATAAATAAATATTCTTTGAAGTGTTTGAAAACTCAAGTTTGACAAGTCAAAGCGTTTTAATGTCAACTGCAATTACAAACGATTAATTATTAAGTAATTAAAAATGATCAGGTTATAAGCTAATATATTTAACCTGATGAAATGTTCCAAAACTACTTTTGTGTACCTTGTAGATAAGGCTCGATGGAATTACACCAAATCAGAAAAATCATAGAATTGAAATAGATGGAAAGAGTGACAAACGACGACGGTTTTCACAAGGTTATGGAAGTTATTTACCAGAAGAGAATAAGGGGCATTGCCCAACTGTAGACCATAAGGGAAGGGACAAAAAGGAAGAGAGCTACATGGAAGAAGAAGAATATCGTTATTTAGAGAAGCAAGGAGATTGAGGAAGGCACGTCAGCATGAAAAACTATATTAGAGCAAAGAAATTAGTAAGGTAAGGCAGTCATCAGGGTAGAGGATAGCTTCATTGGAGTTGTCACAATCAAATCATCCCATTAATAGCCGAAAAATATAGCTTCAAAACTTTGATTAAACTTACTAATATCTCTCATATTCTTTTCTGAGAGATTCGGAAGGAGGTACTATCTGGCTTTCTTATTTCAAGCCATTATTTACCTAGATTTCAATCCGCTTTTGTAAACGTAAGAATATTATTGGCGTAATTTCTAGTGAAGAAAGATTTTGAGCATATTTTTGGAAAAATTACCCAAAAGATATTACATTTTACGTGTCATACTTGTTACAATTATCACGAAGGACCAATAAATAAAAACTTATAAACATAATTCGATACTTTCGTGTATATGTTTACTTTTTCCTAACCACTATAGGGGGTAATGGAGAAATTTTTATATAATGTGAAGTACCTCTTCCCTTGCACCACTATGACAAATCACGAGGTGATTTTTCGAGTTTGCAAAAGCTACAAAATATAAACAAATATAAAATGTATTTAATAGAATAGCGTTTTTTGGTGACTAAATAGTTTTGTGATAAGCAATATCAAATCGTTCTTTGTGTTTCTTTCGTTCCTTTTGTGCATTTTGGATGAATATTGCAGCATTCTCGGAATATGCTTCACATCAAAACGAGTTAGGTAATCAGGAATGAATGAGTCTGATAAGGAAATAAATTTCTTCAATTCACAGTTACACTAAAATGCTAAACATTCCTAACACTATCGTTTACTTGATTTGGGCATAACTACGAGTGTTTCTCCAGTCATTAGGCTTCTCAAGGTAACGATCCAATGTGCACACCCTCTTGCTCCATTTAAAGCCCATTACGCAAATTTGCAAACTAATAACTTGAGGGACCTTATAGAGATATTTCCGTTTCTGAATGTTGAACAACTTGGTAAACGCACTGGATCAGTCCGCGCACCAACATTTGTTTACCATTCTCTTTTTGACTGCTTTTTATTGGACAGGATACGCGCAACGCAAAATCGCAACACCACAATGCAACGCATTATCGTGGTTCTGATATTCATTTCGGAGTGCATAGACATAAATGAAAATCTAACACCCACCATAACACATACAGTCCGCGCGAATAGGGCAATACTGTTGTTCAGTATCGATACTATCATCGCTGTGGTAGGAAAACTCGTTAGTGTTTGTTTCATTAAAACGCGAGTGTTAATTTTGAGATATTCATCAACGGCTGAAAATGTTTTACGATCGAGGCAGCAAATTTAAAGTTTCGTTGAATAGTTCTCACAAAATTTGGTAAATAGTAACAACCGTAGGCCAGAAACCCGCCAGGACCTAAAAATATGAATCTTCTCCATCAAAATCTATTTTACTCTCTGTAAATACGTAAAAAATCAGATTTAAACGCAACGTACACTGAAGTAAATTTTCTATGAATCGAAATTCATGAACGGCTGAACGGATTTTTACTATAAAGAAATTAAAATCTTGGGTTGTTTATTAAGCGGTAGATCAGCAAGTTTTGCTAGATGAGAATGAAAATATTTAGAACCTCTTAATGATGCCACTGAGAAAAACTTCAATTTCGCTCGTTGATCCAAATAGCAGAGTGAATCAGATCCGTTAGTTAATGCTTCACTAATCTACACGATTTAATTGTTTTTTGCTTTAAATGTGAATAAAAGGCTTCAGAATGACGTGGCACCATTAAAAAATAAACAAAACTTTTTAATGTAATACTTATATTGCTTTTTGCAATTTCCATAAAAAGTGACCCAATATTTCACATTCAGGAGACGTAGAACTAAAAAATATGTCTCCAAGTCCTGAGTGGTCACTTGTAAGGCGACTCACTTTAACAAGAACCAAGAGTACTCAGTCGAGGGATATTGAATATGTTGGATTCCTCAAAGCGTTTGGTAGCAGATGATGCAACCAGGTCTTAAAGCTAGTATTATTGTAACACTATAAATACGAATATGATATAAGGAATGATTGTCATTTCGAATACACGAAGATTAATGAACGAATTTGAATGGCAGTTTCAATAAAAAAGTAATTCTTTCACCAACGAACAAAGATTGTTTTTCCTTCAACAACAAATGTTTAAGAAAAATTTCCTAATTAATCTAAAATATTCATCAGGGTAAACAGCATCGTTACTAAAGACGAACATGGTCAAAATGCATATCCAAATAATTTTGTGAACAACCTCGAAGTCTTACCTAGTTCCTCACCGATAGTTTTTAAAACAGATCGTCATCGTCATTCTCATACGGCATATCAGCAGCACGGATGATTGTGTTAATGAAGCACGAATGAAAGTCAAAGGCATTCTTACAAAGTAAATAGATTCCGAAATATTACAGCCGTTGAGAGCACAGGAGATGAATTTGCCCGTTATCCTGGCATTCGTATTTACTACCAAAAAAGCGCAAGGTCCCCTCGAAACAAAATTGGCGTATATCAACTCCAGTTGGTGTTTTTACACTGTTTTAGCCTTACGTTGCAACAAATGGAGCGTTAAAATTCGATGGGTTCAATATATCCGTCTCCGAAATGAGCATGGACGCTCGAAAAATAAATAACTCACCTCACCTCAAAAGGGCTCATCGTGTTTTGCTTTTACAACGTGTGAATATGTTCAAAGGACTGGAGGCTTTTCCTGAGCAAACTGTGTTTTCCTCATATCTACAAAATCACAAACGCTATCCGTGATTGAAAATCAAACTAGGAATTCCCATCGGCAATACCAAGATTTGAGTTCAGAATTCTCCAGTCATGAGTGGGATTACTACCTACTATTCCGTCAACTTCCATTTTATACCAAAACTATACTTTAATTTACGGTGGCCTACCACTGTAAAGGAATACTCTAACGCTATGAAAACCATGATTAAAAATCGAAAACAAAAGAATGGTGCTCGTTCATATTACGTGAATTTTCATTTTTGCGCTTAGGTTCGTATTTCATTTAAGTATTTCTAATGTATTAGCCATTGCTTATTTCTAAATAATTTCTAAGTGCATCATCCGTCACCAAATGGAAGTAAGTTTATATGCCACATTTTGATTTCATGCATTTGCAAGTCTCGTTTTTCCTCTTTAGATTAATAGAAAAATTAGATAAAGTATTTTTAGACTGAGTTGTGAATAAGTAGCCACGCCTGCTAGCATTTACCAACCACAGCGTTATTTTTGGCTGCGTGTGTGAGTGAACTTTTTAATATCTGCAAAAAAAAAGAATCTGCTCTGCTGCGAAGCTCACAGCAGCAGTTTGATTATTATGTCTAATAACAAGTATCTAATGCATTACACTATTAAAACATTACAATATAATACTTACTGGATTTTTAATTGATTATTAGTTATTGATATATCACCATTAGTTATATCCACGTGACGGATGAAAATTTGGAGCTTTAATAAAATCTAAATTTGGAAATAAGACGTTTCACATAACGAAATTTCATTCCCATACATACGTAATAAAAATTCGATTTAACGTCGCTGTCTTAATTAAATAGCATGGCCAACAATGCATACTTATCCAGCTAAAAATAAAAAGCACCAAAAATATAGCAGGCTCATTGCTTTCCGTTATTATGAGCAAAGGTTTTGGACTTAGGCGGATAAAATTATGTAAATCTTTTTCAACATGTTATTCGTACATCCATTTTTATTTCCGTTCGTCTACGGTGAACGTATAATATAAACGTCTTATTTATATAAGATAATGGGCTACGAATACGATTTCCTACGGCAAATTCAACCACAAGTTAAAATTTTGGAGACGCAATAGCATGGAAAAAATATTGTCTCCGACTTATAATGACAAAAATAAGATACGAAGAAAATAAGAAGTAAAGTAGATAATTAACTTTTGGATAAGTTAGTAAAATATTGATAAAATAATGACTATTAACATATATGATTTAAATACATGTTGGAACCACATTACTCGTATATGAGCCAATTATCCATGGGAAAAAATTTTCCGATCTAAATATATATTCCTGTACGAATAAGATGGATGTAACTTTCAAATTTTTTTGATTTACATGAAAAATAGAATATTTTTATATCAAACATGCTTACAATATTTGCTCATTAATTTCGATAGTTACTATAAATTGTAACAATATTATGGAGAAGGGATAATCAACAATCCTTGGTTACCGTAGTCGTGGGAAATTAATATACAGCTGTCAAAAGAAAATAAGTTCAATCCATAGTGATAAGCCCGAGGGTTGATTTTTATAGGTGAGGGCCGAACTTACTTTGTGCTAATACCTACAGCATGTGCATTCACATTACAGAGTCCGGTATCGGTTCTTTTCTGTACCAACAAAGGTTTTCCATAAAAATTTGGAACTCGAAAAATTAAGAGATAATATAGCTTAACTATTATTATTTTAATGTTTACTACTCTCGTTATTACGGTTGTGTGAATTGTTTTTAAGAAAATAAAGTTTGAATATATTCGTTTGACAGCATATATATTCTCGAACTAAAAACCTGGCAGTTGCCTATAGCATTCGAGATTTGAGCTATTTCTTCTATTCATCAAGTAGATAGACAAAGATACTACATATTTATTTTAATGGCATTTATTGTTTTAAATGAATGTTTGTGGAATTTCAGCAATTATATTTATACCTTAACCAAACAAAAGCTTTGCCAATAAAAGATCTTTCAGTTGCTTGAAAACATGCTTTCATAAGGATATTCAAATTCCCAGATAGCATTCCTCCCCATTGTACCTCTCCCTTCCTTTAAATATAGTGTCTACCTCAATATTTATTGTCTTCATTTCCGGGCTAATTAAGAGAACACGCAAATTCGAGTCACATCCACCCAAAGGAGCATTTTTGTATTCTTTGTTTTCCCAAGATGTTAAATAATTAGGAGACAACAAAGCCTTTTGTTTTCGGAAACTCGTCCCTTTTCCCTAATCATCGAATCTGATTTTTCCCTCGGAAGCATTATTTCCCGTCCTTTACTTCCCACGAATCTTTTTTTTCCCGGGTTTTTCCCTTGCTAAAAGTGTGCCGTTGAACCCGTGGCGCTTTTCCCCGTGAGAGGGAGACAAGTCTACGTGCTCCCACCGTATCTCAAAATCCTACCATCCTCCTCCTTTTGTCTCCGAGGAATGAACGGGTGGTAGGTAGTATGTCGTCCGCTGACGTCGCTTGGTGGGGAGAAGAGGTGAGGGGTTTGCTGATTAGGGGCTGTGGAGAGAGTTTTTTCTCTCCCGCTGACTAAGGGCGAATATGTGGGATGGGAGGGGGAAGAGTAGTGGGAAGGGACGAGTGATGATGAAGCGCTGGATGTTACTCCGGCTGCCCTAATGAGAGACGATGAGCGGCCGTCGTAAGGCGGAGACCGAGGAATCCCTTGCACCCGGCGCCTTTTTGCTTCAAATCCTTCCTCCCCAAGCCTAGTCTACACTGCTCCAATTTCTCCAACTCTCCCACTTTGCATACACTTCACCTAACTCTCTCTCCTATATTTCACTCTCCTCTTTGCCCCGCAAAGTAAACGGCGTTTCAGAAGGTAAGTAACGAAGCCTAAGCAAGCTTTCATGCGTACATCTCAGCCATGTTACCACGTCGATATACATGGTAGATCGCCGAAGTATGGCCGTTGAAGTGAGGATGAGGATAGGCGAAGGTAGTCCATGCGTAAAATTTTAATCGATACCAAATAGGAACGTAACCAAATTGAACGACACCTGCACTGGCGGTTACATAGATATACCTACACAAATTCAGAGGGAATTCGATTGCGCAATATGCATTACAGGCATTATTTAAACAGAGGCAAAAATAAAAAAATAGCTAGAAACTTTTGTTTTGTTGAACCGTTTTTTTTTGTTTCTAATGCTCTATAAATAGATACATATACACATGTGACAAACCTTTAGCGATACAGACACACACATATACACAAATGCATGTTAGTATGCATATGTTTATATATAAGTATATAAATATATACGTATATATATATATATATATAATTTTATAAATGCACATATATGTGTATTCCCCTATACATCTATTTATAACACGCATATATATATACCGGATATAAAAATTTTCCTTGGTAATTTTTTTATTTGTGCCGTAATAATATATTCTTCCGTTCAGCAATTGAAAAAAATCTTTACGAAAAATCTTCCTCTTTCGTAGAAATGTTTAATTTTATACATTCAGGGGAAAATAAACCAGCATCAATGTCCAGTTTTATTGTAAAATGTAATTTTTCAAATTCTTCTCTAGTCATTGATGAATGGTCTTAATTTCATCGTAGAAATTCTAAGCTCTCCCTTCCCAAGGCCCTTAATCTATATAAATGGAATTTCACTGTTTTAGGGAATAATAATACAAATTTATATTACAGTCATGAATTAGTACTTCGTCAAGTTAATTAAATTAATATTTTCAACTTAAATAGAAAAGTTTTGGTTTGGATATCTGAGAGTATTTTAATATCCTTTAAACGCTTTGTTGGTCAAAATAAATTAACATTCAGGCATTTTTATTGACCCTTTTTAGTGAATCCTCCTTTCAAGTTCTTCAGATTAACCTTTCAGACAAGTTACAATGATCATTCAATCGGTTTGGTAGGTAAGGGGAGACGTAATCTCTTAAAATACTTTTAAAAATAAATTGCCATGCAATCGTGTGCACAGGTAGGAACTCCTAGGTATAAATGAGCCAACATCATCAGAGGTGATTTGAGAATGAAATATGGCTCGGTCTTGATATGAAAATGAAATATCGCATAGGACTTTTTATTTTCTTGTTGTATGGTAGTGAAACCACGCATAATGTGGAAGATTTTGGGTTTTGCAAGATTTACTGTCCCAAAAATTTCTCAAATGATGAATTTTTCGCCCATTTGTCCAGAATTATTAACTCTTAGTAGGCCACGGCAGAACCCATCCTAACTCGAACAAAATTGCATCCGAGAGTTTTTGCCCAAAAACTTTCCTGAGACTTAAATATAGTATATACCGCCCCCTATTATTCAATGTTTTCCCCACTTCCTCCGCCACTCCCGTCAACTTCCATCGCTTTTTGCATTCCCTATTCCCTCCACTTCCGTCTTCCCTCCTTCACCTCCCCCTACACTCCCTTTTCCTGCAACTTTCTCCCGGCCTTTTTACCCGGTTTCCTTAGATATAACTCTTTTCCAAGCATCCTTTTTCAATAGTGCAATTACTCCTCTCTGCTTGCGTTCACGTGTTATACCCTCTGCGATATGCCCAAACTCCTCGTTTCCTATTCTATTCACCGCCTGGGCGAATTCTGGAATTTGACCGTGTGATCAAAATCAAAGAAACAGCAAGTGATCATAATCATTTACGTTACCTCATGGCAAATTGCTGAAGTGATCCTCTTTCATTTTAAATGGATTCATTAGCACTTATCACACCGCAGGGATCTTCAGAACTAGTCCGACAAAGGAATAAATGAATTAGTGCTTAAGCTACCACAGAAACAAAGATTTCATGTCGTTATCGCTAGATAAATGGTTTTTTACCTACTACAACTCTAAGAATAAGGTAGATGATACTAGAACTCATCTGGCACTAATTGTAATCCCAAAGGCGAGGGAAATTGAACCATTCTGGGTAGGAAAGCCATTTTTTTGTCAGCTGTAGAGAATCACAATACCTAATGAATTTCAGATGGGTGTATCTAGAGACAGCACTCGATTTTTATCCCAGAACGCTACTATTAAGAGAATCACAATTAGAAAATCGCAAATCGCATACATTTGAAATATTTTTATCAGAACTTTTTGATAACTTTTCAACTGAAAAGAAAACCTATGATTTATTTAGTATATTTTAAAGTCACGCAGTATCTTCAGCTGCAATTGTTAAATAATTAGGATCCCTTATTATACGTTGTTCTCTTACACACCATGTATTGAATCGTAAGACTCGCATGAAAATATTATCACTTTAAAAATATCATGCCTCATAGAAAAACATTGATAAAGTATTCGTTATCTTTAAGGTAAACTAATTTTTTTCTAGTTAGATGCATGGCTATAACCAGGGCTATAATTTTTAGATGGTTGGAAAAAGAAGAATAAACACACCTAGTTTGTGATACATAAAATTACCAATTAAAAGTAGTTTTGGCCAATCTTTATTGCGGCCGATAGTTCAGCGACAAAATAAAAATTCGTATGCATTAATCTGTTTTGAGGTCCACTTCATAAATCTATTTAACGGATTTTTTTACGGAGATTTTCACCTTCGATATTGAGGATGATTATCAATTCTTCAAGAATATAATGTAATGAATAAAGAGGAAAAGACCCAAGTATAGAGACAATAAATAGATAAATGGAAGGAAATAATTAATCTTATTGTGGAGGAATGTGTAGATATATCGGCAATACGAGAGGAAACTTAAAATAACCAAGTAATGGAAAATTTGACTAGTTTAAAATATATATTGCTCTTCTCTTATTTATATGAGGATTAATACAAATGATGTTTTACAATATTTGTACATGGAAGACGAGGGTTTGGGCATATAATAGGAAAATATCATCTCGAAAGGATATTAATTTTTTTAATAAATGGAATTTGATTTTATGTGCCATAATTTAAATATGAGACAAAATTCTTTCCAACCTTTATTCTCGCGTTGTCACAGCAAGTACATACTCTCTGATCCATTAGTATTTTTATTTTTTTTATTTTTGTATGCCTGTGATGTTCTTTGTTGTTAAGGTTATATGAATGTCGGTTCAACCTTGGTGAAATGGGGAGGTCCTGCATTGTGAATACCAAATATCGGATCCCTAATAGGTTCGATTTATTTAAAATTCGTGGTATTCGTTAAAGTTATAATTTTCATCACGTGGGTATCTTCATCAATTCAATTATGTAACTTCTTTAACGTGCAATGACTACATATTTGAAATGAGAATCATGCTGTAAGTTACCTTTCAAATGATTTTTTTAAACTGACAAATGGAATGACTAGAACAACAATGTGACACGACTTGGTTTACAAAAACTCCCTTATGAAAATAGCCCCAATTTCAATTTAGGCGCAGTTTAATGTGAAAATAATTAATTCTCATAATTTATTTAGGTATAGGCCATTCAGTGGCTTTCGAATTAGTAACTTCAATCATTCATTGGAAAATGAATCGAATTACTCTATTCTCTAATTTAACTTAATAATATCAATCAAATAAATTTGTTAAGATTGAATGAGCATTATCATTTTAAAATAGCTTACATTATCAAACATTTGCTCAACAATTTTAATTGCTTGCATTGATTTCAATAAATTATTTAATTAAAATTATGTCCATTAATATAATATGGCATTTATGTTTCCGTACAGCGGATACCTACGAGGAAATGCAAAGCAATCAACTTATGTTATCATTGCCACACCTGAAAAAATGAACGGATTGTATAATATTTAATTAAGAGACTTTTCCGTTACATTTCAATGAATGCTAATTGGAGATGAGCATTTCTTTTAATTATTTACTAACGTTTTCTTAATGTCCCCGTGGTCCCGCAGTTGTCTTAATATTCAAAAATTCACACGGAAATAACACATGTAAATTTGTATACGAACTTCAAAGAAGGGCAAATAACTTGGGTGATTTAATGATTGAAAAACATAGGTATAACTTTATTAATCATAAAATTATCTACTCTAACTTCAAAATCATAAAATATACATTAAATTATGTGTGTGCGTGTATATATATATATATATATATGTAAATATTTATATATATATATATATATATATATATATATATATATATATATATATATATATATATAAAATAGTGGGTCGCGGTAGTCCAATGGGTAGAGCGTTGGACTGCTGACCAGAGGGTCCCGGGCAAGGCACTCTGGGCACCTGCAGCTCCACCCAAGCTATGTGATTTTTCGGGTTCCAGATCTTCGTGGGAAACCATAACCGTACAGGGTACAGGGAAAGGAACTGGCCCCCCTACCCTGATGTGTGAATTTTCACACGCCGTATAGGGGTGTGGAAGTACTGGGTACAGAGTACTGGGTGATCTCTACTATCACCTACTAAAACGACCTTCGGGTTGATTACTGTGTTCATGGTTTTATGTATCAAATAATTATTTTTTCTTTTTGCCAATGACATGGAATAGATTAGATAAACTGAAAGGCCATATTTTAATCAGTCCCGAGATGGAAACTTTGAAAAACTTTCCTTCTCATTTTTCACTATGGCTTCCACTGATGCAAGATGAAGGCAAATTGTTCAACTAAATAATAAAATGCGGAGGTTAACGCTTACATGTTAATGAACACTTGCACTCTAACGTGACCAAACGCTTTAGATAGCGTTCATCAAGAGAAATGGCGAGTAAATCAAATATCAGCTGTTCATATTTTTGTTTAAAAATGCATACATTTATTCAACTCATTTACCGTACCTAACTCGGCCAAAATTCTTTGAATTCCTATGCAATATTATTATATGTTTTTATTTGTGACCCATGGATATAAATTTACGGTTTTCGATGATACTACTCTTTATGATGCATAATAGAGTAATACGAGTGAGAAAAACGTATTTCTGTACATGAATGTTTAATAAAGTGTCGGAATTACTAGTGCTTAAATAAAAACTTTATCTTTCAGCCACTTCTTTCTGTTTTCAGTAATACCACCCAGTACTGGCAGGAAAAAATTACTGTACACGTTTATCATTTACTCGTATTTCCCTAATCTAGTTAAAATTCAATTGATTTTTTCAATACCCAAATCAATTTCTATATTTTGTCTTGATTTTGAAAAAGAAAATTTTTGTTTAATTCATATTTTGCTTTACGCACCCATCAATTTCCTGAACAAGAAGTACCTTAGCAGACCCTTCCTTCATATGATTTTCATTCCATGAAATTCACGAGGCATTTAAATCTATACCATACTAACGTCAAAGTAAAAATTTGGAACTTAATTCTCAAATTTGACACAGCGTTATGAATGTCTTCTTTGCAATCCCGAAACTAGGTATCTTGACAAATATTTGCTAAACTCTTTTGCATTTAAATTAAGATTCACGATTTTTCGATCATAAAATCTACCTCTTTTGCTCTTGTTTTCCTAGAGCACTCAATTTTATATCAATATGATTGATGTATAAAATTATACCTATTAATATCAGTGTCATATATATATATATATATATATATATATATATATATATATATATATATATATATATATATATATAGTACAATACACAGTAACACACAATATAGAAACACAAAAAAAGAAGAACACTCACACGTTATTTCTTGATATTTCGACGGAAACAATCCGTCTTCCTCTGAAGATATAGAAGTAATGACTCAATATATATATAATAAGTATATATATAATAAGTAATGACTCAATAATATATATATATATATATATATATATATATATATATATATATATTAGTTATTTTGTATTACGATGTCAATAAAATCTCTGCAACCTTGATTTGTACACATTATACGGTGACTAGGATATAAAAACCACAAATGCTCTCAATTTTGTAAGTTTGCACTTGGCTGAAAATCATAATTTCTTGTTTTCCATATTTACTGGGTAGTTATTGATACTGATGGCTTTACACGTACTATATGGATCATCATGGCCTTTGTTTGTATACAAAATTTCTAATAAAAGAGGATTGATTCCAGATTGCCATTTAAAGACTCCCATTTGGTTCAAAATGATAGAATTTTACAAGTAATTCAAGCTGAATCATGTTATTTTTAGTCTCCGGCGTAACTTTATGGAATTTGCATTACACAATAAAATGAAATAAGTAATTTTGTAACTCCACACATACACTTGTGTGCGTGTAGAATTACAAAGTTACTTATTTGATTTTAATTAGGAATAATGCTGTCGAGCGATGTTTAATAACGTTATCTGAGAAAATATCAGAAGACGTTCATAATGTTTGTCTTTCTCCCTGAGGGTACCAGGAATAGGTTACAATGTCAGAAAAAGGGATCAAAGGCAATGAAAATTCGATCCCAGGAAATAGTGAAGGAGAACAAATTTCTATTGAACTAATTAAAGAAAGCTTTCGGTGAATTTGTTTAGGCCAAAAATCAGTTATTAATTTAGGGTAGCCTTATAGGGTGATGTTAGAGCTCAGCCCAGAACTTAGTCCTATAGCATACCCTACAATAATAATATGCTGTATTCAATTAAAAATAGTGCAACCATATTGGATGTCGTCAATATAAATATTATTTAAGTTATAAATATATTATATTATATATTTAAGTTCTTCGATGTGATGAAGATGGTCAGAAAAGAATTCATTCAATGATTAAAGGGGGTGAGCAAGTAACCAGGTATATACCCTATTCTTGGTACTCTGGATACAGTCTGATTTCAACTGAGTAGGGAGATTGTTACACAGTCGCATATTCATATTATGATGTGCGTTGTAAGTAAATAACAATCTACAATAAGTAGCATCCGAGATTTGATTTACCTCTAGTGGAGTAGTTATGGATCTTAATTGGTAAGTTTCTCGATTAACTTCCAAATGAATCAGAATCAGCCTTAAACATATATAATCTAAATACAGTCATTATCCCATAACTAAAAAAACAAAGTTTTTCAGGAATCACGTGGTGTTATATTAGCAAGAGAACGGTTAGCTGTCATTTATAGTAGCAAAATTTGTTAAAGATGTGGGGAATTAACCCATAATTCAACAACATTATTCAAATGGCATTGAAAGAAGGCATGGTAAAGTGTTAAACGATTCTCATTTGAAATGAGGAAGTTGAGTTTTCTTAGTGTATAAAAAACTTTACTCATTTTATTACAGGTCTCACTGGTGTGTCTCCCAGTTAATTTTTGTATCAAAATAAATTCCTAGTATTTTAGGAGTTTCAGTATCAGTTATGTTTGATTTAAGACCGCATACAATATGCTGAGTTTTCTTAGTATTTAAATTTAATTGATTAATATCAAGCCATTCCGTAGACTGTCTTTGGGTAGCGCTAGATCGTACCTTTGCATCCCAATCCACAGATTCACTCAATGATTGGCCCTCCCTTTTCTTATGTCACCTACGATTTTCTGTAGATGTGTGTTACCCAAAAAATCACAGTATTTACTTAATCTGACGGTGCTCACAGACACCCGCCTTTTAAATTGTTTAATTCCCTCCATTCATAAGAAAAACACTTAATGGGTGGTTTTTAGAAGTGGAAAAAATTTTAAAAATTAAATTTCATTACGGGCATATTTTGGTATATTTGTTGACTATAGAACGTAAACTGTGAGGAGAGTATTCACGAAGAAATACGGTAGAAGTCCCACAAATAGAGCTAATGGTAAAATTAAAACTGAAAAAATGTACTTGAAGTTTTAAGACATTAAAAAAGATGGAAGTAATGAATTTGTCGGATCAATCGTCATAAATAACAATGACAATGAATTAACATGTCCATTCCATAAAAACCAGTGTAATTGTACACGCTTCTTAAACTTCCCTGAAATTTAATGAAAGCAGCCAATTTGTTTAAATTGTCGAAGGATGGGCTGAGAACAGGATTTCAAGCTTCCATTTCTTACCCCTTCCTCCAACTGTCCTGGAGTTTCCACCCTTGGGGTCAGCTTTCATCGTTCCGCGCACCATCGCCTCCCTCAAACTCTTGTATCTCTCGTCCCAAAGCCCTCTCCGAAGATGGATTGCGACTCCATCTCCTTAGGATTCTCATTCTTCCCTCGTCACTCTCCCTCCGGGTGATAATAAACGAATCTCGAGACTACCGTCCCTCCTGCAACAAACCCCGATTTTACGAACAAAAGGTACAACTCCGCCCTTTTCCACTCCCGCGTGAGAAGCAGCCTAAATCTCTCCCCGCTTAATTAATTCACTTCCTTTTTCTCCACATCCTTGCCTTCCCTCCCACCAACTAAGGTCACGTGAAAGTTTTGCTTCTTTAACATGAGGACTCCCTTTCAATTCTCAAAATGAAGGATGTTTAACGCTTTCCATGGGATTAAGATTTCGGCTGGCGTAGTGAACAAACTTCCAGCACCAAATATTCAATTCAATGAGATTTTCGAGTAGAACTCAGGTTCTGGCAAGGATATGATCTTGCTTTAATTTCAAATAATTTCTCCCTAGTAATTTTAGTGATCACAGAAAAAATATTGTTAAACATATGTATGCACCTACCGGTACTTCTCAGTTTTTCTTATAGACGTTTCTAAGCGTTATTTTTTTTAAGTTTTCAAAGGGAAGGAATATTTTTATGCATATTTATTTATATCTCCCTTTCACACATATTTTTGGCAATTTAAATATTTCGTGCTGTTATAAGAAGTTTTTCATTAGTTCCAAATGAATTTAATGCATGGATTTTTAGACCATTCATATATACATGCAAAATAATTGAACTTTTAGTGGAGCATCAAACGTTATTTGGAATTTTGAAGAGATGAACAATTTTATGGGGAATTTCATAGCCACAACCAATACGACAGTTAATATATTCTTAACTTGCATTAAGTTGCAAAAAAATAGTGGCCAAAACTTGTTGTTTACATTAATAATCGATAAAATTAGAGTAAGGTGACTGGATAACCATAATAGTGCCATTTATTGAGGATGAAAGTCTTGAGATAGCATAAATTTTTGAAGATATTTGGAAATTACATATTTATGCTTGTAGAAAAGTAAAATGGCCAAATTTTTTCCCATTCGGTTCTTTGAAACATGGGCAAGTTTAATTATGAATGATGTTGTGATTCAACGTCTTACTGTCAATATTTGAATATTTGTCCTTTTAATCTGAAAGTTTCATTACCTTTTTGTTGAAATATACCGTTTTATATTTCGATAGCTCGACAAGTTTACGGCAGGGTAAAATATTTGTTGCAGTTTTTACAATTTAGTGTTTTTGGTTAATGTTTAATCTATTACAAGTCTCTTTCATGATTAGAGAAACTATGATTAGAGAAAAAATGCGTCTAAGATATATATCTCATAATCATTTCGTAAACAGCAAAATATAAACTTGGGTTTTAAAGCCGACAATCATATACCCAAAAAAATGACAACTCAATCAATTATTACTGTAACAAAGGAGCCAAATAACGCCTAAGGTCTTCATGGAAATTCCTGTGAAGAGCGTCATTATATTCATATAAACGCCTGAAAATTGGAATTTAATTATGTAATTCACCAAAAAAATAATCTTCATTTATAGCCATGTATCATTAAATAATAAGCAGGAAGAAATAAATCTGAATCATTTAGTATTAACAATTTAGTCCGGCATGGAAAAACGTACTATATTCAGCGTAAATACCTTAACCTCAATAAGAATATTATAATTTTAGAGCACAGTAGTCTGGAGTGCCCGATATCGGTAAAAATCTACCCTAACCAAGTCAACTACTGCAATGAATAATAATTATTGATTTATCAAAT
Organism: Hetaerina americana; assembly: GCF_022747635.1. NCBI lineage: Eukaryota > Metazoa > Arthropoda > Insecta > Odonata > Calopterygidae > Hetaerina > Hetaerina americana. The sequence goes on from NW_027286070.1 coordinate 28,772,107, forward strand.
CCCTTTTAAAATTATTACAATGCATCACGCTCTAATAATTATTGCATCATGGCAAATATAAATATTTATAATTAGAACTTACTATTTCTTAAGTTATTTTCAAATTCTCTGCCATCATCGGGCTTAGTAAAAAATGGCAGGCACTATCCATTTATTGGAAAAAATGTTTTGTAATAATTGGCGGTGAAAGAAAAAAAATATCATATATTACCAGTCACATGATTTGACAACATAATTTTAGAGGACCATCCAAGTCATTGGGGGCATTAGAAGTGAAACAACATTATTCCCCCTCCACTTAATTCTTACTCACCGGTGGTGGTCTTCCGGCCCGTGCTCTCCATTATTCCAGTTCAAGCACTGGCTTTTCTCGCGACCACATCGAACCATCCAGTTCGCATCACAGAAACTCTGTCAGGCGCACGCCGCCCAATTTGAATGACGAGGCGCATCAAATTGTTGTCCTGCGGTGGGATTCAAATTCCGCTCGTATGACGCTCTGGAAATGAGGGTGGCCATTCGTCCAGTATTTATTTCACGGAATATTCATTCAGACTTACCGGAAGAACGAGAACGTAATAATGTATATTTTATATTGAGTTAATCGACTCGATCATTCACTCTTGCAATAATTTTATCTAGCGACAAGTAAAAACGAACCAATTCAGAGTTAAACTATAACGAACTAAAGTATGAGCAAATTAAATGTAGTGGTATTATTGACATTCCTTTTAAATTGCCAAAAATATTCATTTCATGAAAATATTTTCGCTTCGAATTGTTTCCAATGGTCGAATTTCAAGTTTATTTCTTTTTAATCACCAAATTCCAAGCATAGAACAATTCCATTGTAAATATGTAGATTTACTCATTTTCAGAACTTTGGAACAGGGTAGGAGCATTGTAACGGCCACGGTCACACTGTAGCAAAGCTGATGATGGAAATGTAGAGAAAAAGAATAGTGATAAGTTGAGATATATTGCTTTGTTACCTCCTGAAATGATTTTTAATTGATTATATTACTTAATATGCCAATCTCAATAATGACACTTTTACATGGAGCTTGAATAAATATTATAATGTTTGTAAATCTTAATTTTAAGTCAACGTGACATTTCAAATCTGTCAACACCATATTTGTATTCATGCTCCCTAACTCTCCAGTTACATTAGAATCGGTGAAGAAAGAGTATTGAAATATTTTATTTCAATCAAATTTTAAGTGTTTCCTGATAATTCATGAGAAAAGATACATTGTTCTGGTTCAAATTATTTCACAATACCCGGGGGAATACAGGTGACTTCTGGTAACATTCAATTAATAAAACCAAAAACACACTAATCAACCTGAAGTTCGGTTTGGTTTTGAAGGTCGATCGGTTTGGCTTAGGTGATGATAGAGTTCACCCGGTACTAAACCCGACGGCGTGTGACATTCACCCATCAGGGTAGGGGGGCCAGTTGCTTTCCCTGTGCCGGTTATGGTTTCCCAGGAAGGCCTGGAACCCGAAAAGTCACATAGCTTGGGTGCAGTTGAAGGCACCCAGAGACTTTCCCGGGAATCGAACCCGGGCCCCTCCGGTAAGTAGTACAACACTCTACCCCCAGGACTACCGCGATCCACATATTCATTTGATATACGCTGGATATTGTTCTTTCAAGGATATTATTGCAGTTGGCTGACTTGTCCCAGGCAAGACTACAATAAAAGACAGTGACGCAATATGGCTCCTTCCCACATGCACAGGGAAGACAACAATTCACTGAATTAAACTAAAATGAAGCCTGGCAAAGGTGTTACATTCAGTCGGCCATTCTTTACTTTTCATACTGTTCAAAGCGGAACTCCAAATTCATAACTTTAATATACCATGAATAAATATGAAATACCATGCATAGCGTAACCACCAGCTTGGGGAATAACTAACGACATATCTTACTCGGAATATAAAAGGTTTATTCCATATTTGAATTAGGTATTGTTCACTCAGAGTGTATGACAATGGCAATGTCATAACACTCAAATGATGAGGGACATATTATGAAAGTAATGCATATATTTCTTTACGTTTATGAACGTTTATCTCTCATGAAAATATCACCCATTGTGGAAGCAAATATTCAGTTTGAATGTCATTTGATTTTTCCAACTTAATGGAAGTGGGCAATATACATACTTTTAAATCATTCAATGTTATTTAAATCAAATTATTTTCATATTTCAGTGCCATTCTGGACAGCCAATTGGACAATCGCATTTGAACGTGGGATGCCAAATAATTAGGTAATGGAAACGATAATTGTAATATTTATCGTAAAACAGGTTTTGATATATATATATATATATATATATATATATATATAATATATATTAAATGCATAACAACATTTTGAAAATAAATGTACTGTGATTATAATTCAGGAATTCATTATTTAAGGAGACGGTATGATATCGATTCAGCACCATTTATCAACACTGTCATGTGGGATTCATTATGTTACTCCGTTAACTGCAATTTAATCATAAAGATATTTTAGCATAAGTAATATTTAGTTTCATTGAGTGTCTAGCGTTTTTAGAGTCATGTGCAAATCTCTTTTGGTGGGGCACTTCTCTATGGATGGTGGATTTGTACCCTATTTGTATAAATCTATTGTGTACAAACTTAGGTTTCAGTGTAGGAGAGATCAAGTAAACTATGTTGTGTTCATTTAAGCCCTGCTTGATGGGAAGCTCAAAAATGTATCAAAGGTTTTTCGCTAAAACAAATACTACTATAATAGGGAATGTGTGTCTTCCATTCATATTTCTTGTGAGTTTATAACTGCTATATTTATAATTAGGTACACATAAACTAATGATAACCTGAGGAAATACGAAAGGCAATAAGAAAGTTCTATCATTAAAATTAACAAAAGAGTACTACTTAAAGTTATGAGTACTCTTAATCACTATTTGAACTCAATTTGCTTCCATATGCCACAATGATTTCCGTATTGATTTAAAACACTGAAATTAGAATCCTGTGAAAAAGGATTCGGAAACAAAAAAAATAACGAGACGATTCCTATGTTTGCAAACAAGGGAGACTGATTCTCTTATTTTCATAATTCTTTTATTAAAAGTCAATTTATCTTGTAGTGATAACAGGAAAAATTAGAATAACATACGTATTTTGTATTTCCCAATCACTCACGGGGCCATATGGGTCGTGGAGAAAGGAAATTAACCTTCCTTTCGGAAAAATAAAAAGAGGTTGAGTGCGAAGGAGGTCGACTTTCACGCTAAGTTGCACATCTACCCTGAGAACCCCTTGCTAATTGGGTGCAAAAAAGGAAATGACGAGATAGACGGGGAACAGAGGGTGGGAAATTTAGAGAAGGCACCTACGCAGCCGTCATTCGCGCCTCTTAATTTTCAATAACCTTTTTCCTCTCAGAGCCACCTTCTCCGCCGCCAAACCACTCTCTCTCTCTCTTGTAGGAAGGCAATATTCCCAATTTCTGGGAACTCTTTTCACGCCGTCTGACTGGCAGGAAGTGGTTTCATAAGAGGATGGCAAGACAGATAGAAAGCGGGACAAGGGTGTGGAATATAAGTGAATGGAATAGGAAAGAGAATACGATCAGAAGAGAAAATGATTTCGAACTAACATTACAGCTTGATGCCAATGCTGTATAAGATGGCAAATCAGGAGAGTAGAAAAGCATAAGATGAATATATATGTGGAAGAGAAGAAGAACAGTAAGAGATAGAGAACTTTTTCTCAGACTAAGACTGTTCTACAGTCGATGAGGAATAGTTTTGATGGCATTTCTTTGGAAATAAATCGCAAAAGGCCAAAAGTTTGGGAGAGGAAAAACAGAGAAATCCATCATCTTCTCGCAATCACCAACCCTATAATACCTGTAAGATTGACTCTTTTACCTTATACTACGAAAAAAAATTTTTTTAATGAAATTTAAAGGAAAGATTCATTTTCCGTTTATTTTGGAATATTATTAACAAAATATCTCGGAATAGTAATATAAGGAAATTAATTTGTAATGCCATTTATAAATACTTTTATATATTGGAAAGTCTTTTGCATGATAATTATCACTCGAGTTGCATTGGTTGTATAAATTTGATGGGTTCAACCGTATCTGTCAGAATAATGTACAGGAGCCAGACGATGCAGACACACACGGCAGACAATGATAGATAGATAGTCACAGCAGACAAGTTGGAGAGTAATGTGAGATATGAGGACCATATTGAGGAAATGGAAGTAAATAAATATTGCAATAATAATGAACAGATTGCCTTTCATCAGAGGGGCGTCAACGAAATACATTGTTTTCACTGGGTTGATAATTTTAATCGATAGTTTCACGTTCAAAACAAATCCACGTAATGGAAGGGAGAACTACTTTCAAAGCTTTGTACATGAACTCACTTTTGAAATAATAAGATAAAGAATTCTGGATACCGGGGGACGCAGATCACCTTTCGTCCACGCGGTTGTCGTTCCCGGCGGCGAGGGAGGCAGGGCATCTGCGCTCGTCGTCTCACGAAGTTATCGCACAATATGGAATACCGAGCCCTGCTAAGAGCAGCATGAAAGAAGACGCAACAGACGATGATAGACCTTGTTTGAAAGGAATGAGGACTCTAATGACCATATTGAGGTAGTTGAAGTAAATAAACATCAAGAAAGAAATAGAAAAAGGGTACATAGAAATGCTAGAGCTATATTATTATGGATGTAGATTATTAAGTACAGGAGCAATAGTTGTAGAGTAATGTAATAAGTAGGTAAGAAGAAATAATGTAGCTGATAACCTAAAATAGAAAGCGGGGGAAGATAATTAAAATAGAAATGATGAGAGATAGAACATTCTAAATAGAGTTAGAATTAGGCAGCTCAATGCTTGTCTTCGAGGTTTGACCAAAGTCAAAATATCATTCAATATGAAAAGTAGAGAATATAAGTATGTAATCAGCACTCGAATATACAATTATAAATAACAGTGCTAGTACTTGGAAATAGTTTTGGAAATGTTGACAAGATATTGACAGAGTTTACTTTGTAGTAGTAGAATATCTCTTGTAGCATAAGGTTGGATCGAAGAGAGGAGATATTGGTAGAATAGAATAATTAAGAAAACAAAGTACACCTTTTTTAAAAAAATATTTTAAATTAAAAAGAGCTTATTTATGGTAAAGCAAAAATTCTCATAGTTTTAGCACTAAAACAGAGAAAATGGTAGCTGAAGATGAGAAATAATAACTACAAATGATGGATAGCTCACAGATTTTAAAGAGTATAAGGACAGAATAATGGAATAGAAGATATTTAATAATGCATGCGAATTTTCCATGCACATTCTTTGAAAATAAAGTAATAAACCCATGAGGGAAACTGATAAGCTCAAGAACATTTGATTGAAAAATTGATTTGAAGGAACCAGCTGGACGGAGAATATAATTACCCCATTTACAAATAGGCAAAATAGGAAAATATCAATTAAATAGGATGAAAAGCCTGGGAAAAATATTCGTGGAAGAAATACTTAGCAAAAACTCAGTCAACACTCTATAAAGGAAATTAAATGAAAGTATGGCCACAGAAGACAGGAAATTAGCAATAACCTTATGCGAAAATTAGTCAACTGTGGCATTTACAATATTATTGGTAAAAATAATTGTAGACCTCGTAGACCTCGAGGCCTCATAATAAAATAGGCTTAGTTCGATTAGATGACGGTTTCTTTATTTAAATATTTCATACAAAATAAAATAAGCTGAAAATTTAAATCTTCATCTAGATTAGGCCTATGACAGAAGAATGTAAATAAAGAAGCGCATTTTCTTTAATTCACCAACTCCAGAGATAGTACTTCGAAACGTCCTCTCAGTTGGAGAAAGGAGTCATCAGCACAGAGTAACATGCTAAACGCGTAAAGCTTGAGCAGATTTTTTTGGGTAGTTTAATTCCATAATTGGTGGAAGTACACTAGAAAATAGTGAAAAAGACTAGTAATTAATTGCCATATTCAGTTTCCAGAAATTATGTAGAAAATGATAATTATTTACGAATGAAATAAAGAAGAGCAAATCGGGGTAGGCTGTGGCTGATTTTCGTTAACCTCTCTAAAATATGTTTAAACATTCAGAGGTTATTTAAAACCTTCTTTAAATGATCAGATTAAATATAACGATGATTATAACATTATCACCTTTAAATTTTGCCATGTCTTATGAATGTGGTCCTAACATCTCTAATTATTATTTATTTATTTATTTATTCAGTATAAGTCCGAAAACAGCGCATTCTGGCCTTTACATCGAACTATTAACAACGATAACAATGATCACATTTACAAACACCCAAACCCTAGGTGGAGGAAAACTCACCCAGGCGGGAATCGAACCCGCGACCCTTGGAATGGCAGACGAGGACGTTACCCCGCCGCCACCGGGATCGGCAAGTGGCAAATATTATAGTGCTGTGAAACCCCAGCTTCCCCAGATTGCCTTTATGCTCGAGACTATTGGCTCCATGGGGTGAATACATCCAAGGATTTTACATACGATGTTGCCCGGATATCGAAGTGAATTAGATGTTGAACTATGAAGACGAGGCTGAAACTAAAATCACTGTGAGGCTCATAAAATATTCAACATTATTTTTAAGTTATTTGCGTTATCTTCAGAGTCTCTTCTATATTAAAACGCATTATGAACCGATATTCAATTAAAACATCCGTTAATGAAGTATTTTATCTCGGAATAGAAATCAGTTTACCTGTTGTAGCACTAATTCATTCACGTGTATATTAATTTAGAATACCAATACACTTACAAACCAATACATATACATTACATACAACATCACTATTGTTTTATACTTAAAAGAAAAATGTCAGAGCTTATTTTACCTTGCGTCAAGCCCATTCTTTTGACGAGAATCAAACTCTGCGGTGTAGACCAAGTCAGTCCGGCCGCATCTCAGATTCCCCCATCATCCCTTTCCCCCCTGCCCTTCTCCAACCCACAAATGCTCTCCCAGCCACCAACTCCATACCCGTGCGAGTCCTCTCTACCCTCGAATCCTCCCCCCTCCTTGCTCCCGTGCAATCTTTTCATTTCTCTTTCCCTACCAGTCTTTCTTAGAGTGTTCCCAGAGGACAGGAAATGTGAGGTCACACACAGACGCATCCTTTCCCCCTCTATCCCCTCCTCCACGTCCCACTCCCCCGTCGTATTTTATTCTACCCAAGTACCGTGCTCTTCTGCCCCCCCACCCAGTTCCTCCTACTTATTTCTCCTCTTCCTTATCTTCTTTATTTTTCCCTTCGCCAACCTCCCTCTATCTCTTTCTAGCCCTAGGCTCACCCAACCCCTCGCCCTCCACCGCATCCCGCTCCTCTCCCACTTTCTTCTCTGTTCCCCTTTTTTCCTCGCTCAGTCCCTGTTCCTTCTCCCCACCCCGCGCTTGATGTCCTTCCCTTCAACCATTCATCATCCGGACTATTCCTCCCGGACGCTCACTTTTTCGACATGGCCACATCCTACTATCTACTTCGAATCTCTCCTTCGACCACGTTTTCCAAAATCTCCACTCCTTTCTTCCTTCCGCGTCACTTCCACATTCTCTCACCCTCACATCCCTCTCCCTTTCTTTCTCACGCTTTTCCTCTTTTCAATTTTTTTCTTTTCTTCCCCCCCCCCTAATCCATCTCTTTATTCAAACAACCCACCTCCTTCCAGGGTCGTTGCACATCGATATGTCTTACGCTAACATGAAGCCTTTAAGTTATTCTTAACGCTTTCGTCTTTTTTTTTCTTTCAGAAAGTAATAGATAAGGAAACGGAAAGAAAGCTGTGGCCACAAAAGTTTTTTTACTGAAAGGAGTTAGCAAGGAATTTAATTTCCGACTGGAGGGTAATGTCAGGGTTATCTTACCCTTTCTCCGAAATCTCAATGTATTTATTCGAATGTATCGGATCGTGTCCGAGCGTGCACTTATATATTCCTTGCATATGCCATACTTGAAAACTGTGGAAATTATGAATACATATAGCTTCTAAAAATGAAGGAAGCAGTTAATGGAAAGTTTTATTGCCATTTCCAACTTTCGGTCTTCATACAATATGACAGTCTCTTGATTTATTATCCAAGCTGTTTAAGATAGAAGGCGTTGGAGCAAATTTTTTCAGTTCATCACGATTGGGCGCCACTAAATCATAAATATCGTGTACGGAAGTAGCCGCTTTTTGGAGAGGCGGAAATTGGAAACGAAAGGCATGAATGCCTCTCCAGTTATTTCCTTTAATCGATTGTTAATCGAGAAAAAAAATGACATATCGCGGTTCACGAAAATACTCAATTCTCAACTCAAAATATATTCTCAAATTATCGCACGGCTTCAAATTAGATTCTGAATACTAGATTTCCCTTTTATTTGCTCTGTGTATTTCCCCATTGATATCTAGGAAAATTAATATTATACTGCAATGCTCAAGTCTTCACCCAGTGTTTTTTCTGATTTTCTATCCAAGGTTACGATCAGAACACCCTCCAATCTATTTATTGACAAGCTCGACGTGTCTCATCCAATACATAACGTCATTGGTACGATAACATGAAAGCAACAGCCATATTTTATGAGATTATCTAATCTAGCCACCCATTTTATTGCATTCTTGCAATAAAAAAAAATGTTTAAAGAACCTATTTCAATACATGTATCGAGTGAATTCGGGGTATTAAAATGAAGTGCTGTATTTTTTTAACTGTATTGACTCGAGAAGTGCTGCATTCATTTCCATGAAACTCTTGAAATGGATACGCTTGAACAAAGTTTTGAGCCGTTCTGTGCATTATTTCAGAGCGAAAAGAATCTGCAAACTTATCACGGTTAGCCAACAAGTCAGGAATATATCCATATTCAAGGCATTAATTGGCTTCTTTTCTTCAGGCAAATTACATAAAGGTAACTTTAAATTTTGGATTAACATATGTTTATAAAGGGACAAAATCGCTGAAAACTGTATTGAAACTTGTTTGATGTAACCGTTCAGCCTCGTGTTCTAGTCGCTTTTAACAAATATGAAAAAAATCATGCCAAGGTGGAAATTAATATTTTCAGTAATATCATAGCACCTAATAATCGTCTCGATAAATCCTCATTACGGACTAATTAATCCTGATTGCCTACCTTGACCCTATTTAACTTCTCTCCCTGCTCTAATGGCGTTAACATAGTTTTTTCATCTCAGATAGAATACTACTTAGTAGCTACACCTAAAAGTCATCCTTTATTAATACTAAGAAATGTTTTTACGCCTATTTTTACAATTCGACTGTTGTAGACAATCTCTTTGGAACTCTAAAATACCATCTACTCTAAGTCAAACGGAATGGAGATAACGGTTTTGTGATTTTGCTATCTTAATTGACCACCGTCACTGTTAACAGGTAATCATACAGGTATAGTTTAATCAAAAACTTAGAATATTCTATTTTTTTCAAAGTATTTCTTGAAAAAGTCTGAACAATATGTCGCTTCTAATGACTATTTCTTGAATTTTCTAAATTCGTATCCACTGTTCCTAAATACTAACGTCGGTATGGCATGCGACATGGTCGCACGAGTCGATCGATTTCAAAACAGACAAATTGGCGATTGAACAAATTGGGGTTCACTCTGAGGCAGCAAATATTGATACACTACAAATAATTTAGTGAGGCAGTTGCCAATATCCCTTTCGCTATGTAAACCAACGAATTTTTTTGCGGAAGTAGGATGGTGATCACAGATATACGTTTCCCTATTCGCACAATATTCCACATCGTTCCATATACTCTTCTTTTCTCCTCCCTGCATTCACCGCTCCATTTCCTCTTTCCCATTTCCCCCTTTCTCTTATTTCTCCACCTTTATCAATCTTCATTCCCTCCCAGTCCATCCCTTCTCTCCCTCTCCCTTCTCACTCTCCTCGCCCTTCCCAATCTCAGCTCCCTCATCTTCCCCTTGCGGACTTCCCCCATCCTCTCCTTCTCCATGGTCTCGACGGAGACTAGTTCTCTCATTCCCTCTCAACATTTCCTGCCACTGAGCCACAGAACTCTCTTCATTTTTATTTGCTCCCTTATCTTCTTTGATTCTTTCTCTTGCAACTTCGGGGGCGGGACTAGATGGAGAAGTGAACTGAAATTGCGAATACGGGAGTCAATCCTTAGGAGACCAACTTGTGTTGTCTTTCCGGGCATTGGTGGAAGAGAAGAGAGCAATGAGAGAAAGAGCATGGTGAAGGGAAATAAAAGGCAGAAATGTAATGAAAAGAGAAAGACAGAGGAGAGAAAATCAAAATGAGGGACGATGCGGAAGCCGTAATGGCAGAATCGTTTAGTAATGAAACCCCAACCATTTCCGTTTCCTATGTCTTTCTATGTTATATCCAGCCCTGATTGTGCAGTGGGGGATATCTCAACGAAATATATGTCCTTGTCGTCTTACTTTGAAAATTATGTATGTAATTTTCCGCTCAGTTTTCAGAATGGCATTTGTCCTACCATTTTTGTGAGCATGAACGTACTACAAGTATGAATGTACTCGTTCGCATATGATGAGCACTACGGCAGTTAATTTCCTCGAGGACTGATTCGTATTAACGATGCAGAAATTTAGGAGAGGGTTTCTTTTGAAGTTTATCCTTTTTGCTTAATTAGTTAGCTTAACTCATTATTTTTTTAGCCGCTCGCTTAACGAACAATTTGTATATTTCGGTCAATAATTGTCGATTGCCCAAAGTAAATCCATGTCTCAAAGCTAAAATTACGTAGACTAATAGAACAACACCTCGTTTCCGACAATGTCAAAAGCAGTATGTGAAAAATGAATACATACAAAAAAATATAGTTGTCTCACGAGAAATTATTAAGTTGAGCCAATACTATTCTCTTTGAAAACAAATTAATGTTAAGTATTGAGGGTATTAAAAAAAATACCGCGGATGGAAGGTTCAAATGCAATTGATACCAAGGTCAAAGAGTTTGTACTTTCGTGGTTAAACGAGGTATTTCAAAAGGTAATATGCCTGCATTATTTCTCGCTCATATTCTTCTGATTACCTTGAATTATATAAAATAAGAAATTTTTAAGTAACCACGTATTACAAGAAATTCAGAGTGATTTCATGCCATTAAACGATTGGGCTTTCCAAATGATAATTTACCATCAGATTAGTAACTAAAATCAGTAGATTTCTGTGGTTTTTAAATTTATTTTATGAATTGTTTTAATCACAGTGCACTGCTAGGTTGATTATTCGACGTCAGTGCTTTGGCAGTAGCATAAAAGAATATGGCATCAAATTCACAAAATTTCACTTTGAGCCAGTCAACCGTGAACATTTGGTGTGTCTACATTGAAACATTTCCTACCATGGCAAAACAATCTCCCCGCTTGCGAAAAGGTCCAGAAATAACGTAGAAACTAGTTTCCCATTGGGAAATGAACAAACGAAAGAGCTTACGTACAAAAAACACTATGAGAAATCGCGCCCTCCAGAAAATACGAACGAGTGTTTCCACAATTGAAAATGAAAATATTTTTTTCCAGTACATTTCTTTTTTTTTTGGACGCGGCGGATTTATGCACGCATCGGCTCTCATTCTTTCGCATCGGTCGTTCTTTTGTCCTGCGGGTGCATTTTTTTTGCCTCCCACCGCCACCATCCCGAAACATCAAAATACGGCGCACACCTTTCGCAGGAGAGCGAAGCTCCGGGCTGCCCCCGCCCGCCCTCCTCCTCTCTCTCCCACATCACTCCCAGTCCCCTTCCCGGGCGTGTCTCCGCGCGTAGAAGCGGGGTGAATGTGGGCGCACGGACAAGTGTTCCGGGACCTGGCGCGCGCGCGCCCGGATGACGACGACGAAGCCCGCCCGGTTGTTTGCTCGGGCCGATTGGGTAGCAAGATATATTTGCGGAAGAGGGCCCTTAAAAAAAATGAAAATAAATAGAGTTTTTTTGTTTTCTTGTCGCAGAAGACGAAACGCCTACGCTACGCCGTTCGCGTTCTCTTCTCTATACCCTCCCCCTCGTCCTGCTCAACTGCCATCCGCTGAAAAACTCACCTCACGCATCACCTATTGCAACTATTGGATGGTTCAACATTTTACCTCACTAAAACACACTAAAAGGGTATCACTCTCAGGAGACTAATAAAAACATAAAAGGGTGTTATTGAAGCAAAGGATACTGAACCAATGTTGCGACTTCAGATTCAAAATCCAGTTAACAAGCGTTTCCAAATGCACCCTAAGCAATCATACTCTCAGTAATTTGATGACCAATTCCGTTACCACAAAATTGACCTTTAAATTGGTCTGGTTAAATTGGCCCAACTTAAGAACTGCCATTCACTAATCGAGCCGTTTATCTAGGTTACTTCAGGCTAAAAAAAATAGATCTACTGAATGTCAGATTTTGTAAGATTAGGCAAGGCTATTAATTATGACAGTAATGAGAACACTTTCATTCAAAAACTACCTTAAAGACTACTCGAACCTATATATAACTTGAATATATTAATTAATATATTGTAATATTTTAAAATATTAGAAACGGTAGCTTCGATTTTTCGGCCCAAGGAAAGAGAAAAAGTTTGCAAATACAAAACAGATAATGTTTTATGATAAGTGGAGAGTACTATACTCTGGAAATGGGTGATAGTCCGGTGATGGATAGTCTGCTACGAATTACCCGAAAAGGCGTTTCAGAGACGGGTTTAGATCGGCATTCCAACGCAACCCACTCGTGGGAATGCCAAGAGTGTTAGCTTCAGAGGCTCATCTCTGAGGGTAACACGAGACAGGAGAAGTACAATATAAGGGAGTGTTGGGAAGAGAGAGACAGAATAGGGGAGCGGAGGAGAGAGAGAGAGAGAGAGAGAGAGAGAGAGAGAGAGAGAGAGATAGAGAAAGGGAGAGAGAGAGAGAAAGGTACGACTTCTAGAATCAGAGTTACGACGGAAGGAAGGAAGGGGCCATAAAATAATGGCACCACCGACGTCGGAGCAAGCGCACAAAAGGTGCGCAAAGAGCGACGGATTCTTCGCGTCCTCTCCACCTCTCTATCCCCCCTTGTCTCTCTCCCAATAGCCCGGGGCGGATGAGACGGGAAAGGAATGGGTTAGAGAGGGTAGATGAGGAATTGTGCGACTTTCACGTGCACAGTTCGGACAGCCGCCTTCCTCACCTCCTTTCTCCATCACACCAACTTCTTCCATTCTCGGCAGAGAGAAAAGAGAGGGGGAGAGAGAGATAAATAGAAAGTTGCAGAAGTGCAGACATCAAAAGGGAGAGACGCCGCCACAGTAAGGCTAAAGGAAATGCCAGGGTGGATGGATTGGAGGTGGGAAGAAAAGTTGATATCGCCGAAGGAGAAAGAGAGATAGGGCGAAATACGGTGAGTAAGAAGACAGACGAAGATAGAATGGGACGACGTGAGCATGGAAACAGAAATAATGTAGAAAGCAAAAGAAAATTTTAGATAGAATTTTCGACGGCCTCAAATTATTAGGTAGTGTGAGAGGAACGGGAAGCATGAGAGTGGAGACGGGAGAAGGTTTCCCACAAATCGCACCCTGAGGGCAAAATATATATATCGCTCATACGGGGAAATGATGGGGAAGGAAACGAGGCGGGGTTTTTTTAGATCCCGTTCTCTTTTTACACTATTTTTAACTTTTCATCCCTTCCCGTACGAGGTAGGGCATCATTTTGAAGTCCCACGTTCGCAAGCCATTGAACTCACACTTCCGAGAGAGAAGAATACGGGCGCAGCGTAAAATTCAACAAAGCGGGGCCATTAAAACGTAGAACCGGCGCCGGGATATCTTTGCTAACGTATATGACACCGACGTTGGCATTCTAGTAGCTTCTCCATTGCAGTGACAGGTATGCATGCTTAATCTGGAGGAAAGTAGCGTGCGCTCAAGTGCCTCAGTGGTAAAATTACGCAAACTCCTTCATTCGAGTGACGTGGAAGAGAAAGAATGATACGTGAAACTGATCACCATATCCAACTCATACAGCTCCAACAGCCTTGAAGGCCAAACGCTTATCACAATAGCTTAATAATATGGCTATATGAATAAAACATATTCCATTTCCATTAGTAAATACGAATTCGCACGTAGATGTAAGAATTAAAAAAGAGAGAGTATAAAGCCTCTTCTTCCTCTTCATAGGCAATACCTGCTGTCTACAGAGTAAATGGCACAGAATACATTAATGAACACAATAAAATTTTTTAATTAAATTTAACGTTGATATATATTTAAACGTAGGCACTAAATGAAGAACTCAAGCAGCGTAAATCAACAAGATGGCAGTAGTGGGAAAGATATTTTCCAACAGTTTTGTAGATATTCCCCGGTTAAAAAATGCAGTGATTTTTGCGCTACAGTAGAAATGGAGCCAAAGTGGAAACAAACCCCTTGTATTCCATGATATAATACCTCTATGATGAGATAAATCGCTTACGAGGCATTCCGGTCTGACGACGTAACAGTTTATATAGTGAAAAATGCCAAAAATATCTATTGAAACATTGTACTACGAGGATATGCAGTTCTTATGGTCAACGATATCAAATTACAGTCTCTATCACAACAACTGCAATTTTCATTTGAATTGGGCATAGTTGACCACATACAATCTGCGTTTTAAAATAGGTAAAGCGCTTTATTGTTTACTAATATACCTATTCCATTCTGTTTATAATAGGCAATGCTGGAATCAGTCATGTAATCATAATCCTTCGAAATTTTCGACGCACCAATTGCCTCTATGGCACCAAGCCAAACCACAGTACTCTACCCGAGGGTTGATTTGACAGGCGGGGGTAGAGCTCATCGAGTACTAAGCCCTAATACGTGTGAAATTCATACCACAGGGTAGGAGGCTAAATCCCCTTTCCCGATCCCATCTGTGGTTTCCCAGGGAGATCTGGTACCCGAAAAATTACATAGATTAAGTGAAGCTGAGAGAGCCTATATGCCTTCTCGGGAATCAAACTCGGGCCCTCAGGTTGGTTGACCAATGCTATACCTACTGGACTAGCACGCTCCTCTATTTGGCATATGAAAATTTTTTTTTAATTGTTGTGAGCAAAGTACTTTCATTATCGACAGTGTTTTTCAATTTAGGAGTTTTAAAATTGTGTATTGGCTAATATTATTGACTATGTCGAATTCATGCCTCCTATTTTCAAAATAGCAGAGATTGAGAATCAATTCATAGATATAGTTATTAATCAGCATTTATATTTAAATACTATTTTTTCCCAATACAATAACATTTTTAATTATACCATTTTCAGTTCAAAGAAAGGTCAACAATGGAAACCTTAATTTATCAATGTCATAAAATTTATAAATCAATGCATCAGGTTTAGAAATATAGACAGCATACATACACGCTCGTATAAATGAATATAAAGTAAATTTTGGTAATTATGTGCAACTTTACACGTTCCAAAACGGGGATGTTGAAATGAATCCCCGACACCACCAGAAATATAATATTTTTATGATATAGCGAAAATATCGTCTCCCCTCCTCTTACCACCTCGGTCTTTTACACAATGGATGGGGTATTTCTACCAAGTATCCCCCGAAAGAATAACCCATTTTAGTATTCTTTCTCCCATCCCCTTTTCTTTTATCAACTTTAAAAGAGGGGGCGAAAACTGCAATAATTTTTCATTTCTTAACATACTCCAAAGGACGCATTCTTTCCAGCTGTTTCACTAGAAAAGACGTGACAGGGCTCTCTATATATCTTTTACTCATAGTAAAGTTCATTAATCCTCTCTCCAACGTTAGTTGGTCCATTGTCGCTTGCTTTAGTCTTGCGCAAATTACTTGCACACCTCGCAGTAAAAGTTAATGACAGCGCGTCCTCTAGGTACCTGAGAGAATAGAATAGTTTTAGAGTATGTAGTTCTATTAAGACTAAAAGTGCTCATGTCGAGGTCAATCACCTGAGACCAATTGCCAAACAAAAACTGTACGTGAAAACTAGAGTACTTGTGTTTTCCATCCTCGGAATTGTTTTATACATAAATTGATGACGACGATATACTCGTATGTGTATCAAATGGAATGATCTCAGCCAATTCCATGGTTAATTTAGTATTCTCACGGTCTTTATAATAATATGCGATATATTGTATAAATTGTATGATTTAATTAATTGGAAAAAGTATACATTTCTTTTATCATTTCCGACGGTTTCGGTACTTTTTTATCTCAAGTTTCTTAAAGATTATATACGAGTATTATGCTTTAACACATTTCCAAACGCCACTCATTCATTTAAGTATGGCCGCAAATTTAATTAAATGTAGAGTAGGAATAATGAATTATCGTTAAAGAAGAAAAACCATATATGACCAATGAAATAATTTACAATCGAAACGAAAAAATGAACCTAGTATATTTTATAATTATTATAATATAATTTATTCAAGTATCCATCAGAAAACAAGATCGGGAGTTTGGCTCATGGTAGATAAAATAACTCTACATCAAAATTTGTTTTTGAATATATCACTGACTTACTGAAACGTGTATGAAATGCATGTATACTGCTAATACTTGTATATACTATTGTTGTTTTGCAATGCCATTCTAGCACTTATGGTTTATAAGAGCATACATTTTTGCTAAAAGAAATGCATCTATTCGCTATAGAGCACATCGCTAGGGTAAATGAATATTCCGATAAAGATTCCTCATCATAACATTCATTAAAGGCATTACTGGTTTTTTGGTACAATGTAGCTCAGTTTTAGATGACCAAAAGGACGAAAATTTCTTAGACTTATGATATCAAGCATATAAAATTCCGTCTATTCTTTCTCCAAACCTCATATTCCACCGGATAAGTTCACAATTCAAATTTTCTGACCGTGTATAAATATATAATTAATCAAAATGCAAAAAATCAAGCTCAGGACATGGAGGGTAGGAACCAAAAGTAAAAAAAAACGGAATGCGGCGGAGAACACGTTCAAAATATAGGAGTAACTTGAAATCAAGAGGCAGGATAGCGTAATTTTTTATGCCTATGTAATGCTTTTGAGCGTATTATGAGGTACAAAATCAAAAGGATGTATGAACATAGCGTAGCAAAACCTCCACCATTGTAGCGCCGGCGTATTCTGCTGCAGAATCGCCTGTAAGGCCAAGATATCGCCGCTTACTTCGTGGGTGTTGAAAGACTTCTATATAGAAAGCAGATAAGACAGGTTTTGTGAGATTGGTAAAGAATAAAATAACAAACTCGGAGGGATAGACATCTTATTCGAAACAGTAGGCCCATACAAGCGGGGGTCAGTGATGGGAAGTCGAGAGTGGGCGAGACAGCGGAATAAGATAGGGTTGTCGTGATTATTAACTTGTGCCCAGACGGAAGGATAGAAGAACAAGGCGAGAGCCTACGATAGAATTGAACGTAGTGGTAAAGCTGATCATGTCAGCTATATTTGAAAGTTATAAGCTCTAGCTGGTCAATCAGTCAATTTATTTTAATCAAAATTGGACGCATTTAAAGGATCAATGGCAGGAGATGATGCCATGGAGCTAAAAGCCAAAGCCGAAACAAAAGTAATGAAATTGTTGAGATATTGTCAACTGTGCAAAACATTACGGTTATATGAAATACAATGAACTAAGGGAATAAGGAAGTGCAAGCTTGGTAAAGTATTTTATGTGAATGAGTTCGTAGAAGTGACATAACTGGAATAACAATGGAGAATCTAAATATAGAGTCTACAAAAAATAGAATATCGATTACAGACACTCCAAGAGGAGAAAGAAGATTCATCGAAATTCTCACTTGAAACTTGGAGTTAAAGTATGGAGAATGGCGTAGGCTGAAGAAATTACTAAGTCCTCTCCCTACCCTCTCAAAAGAGGAGTTCTCATGGAAGAGCACATGCTAGGTAGGGTAAGGCAAGAGCGGAGGACATTTAAAAAATGTACGTATTTCAGAATAGGCTGAGCATTATTATGTTATGAATCGTTCAAAACCGACGCCAACACGAGAAAACCAATGTAACATCACTCATTCATGAATATTTTCCTTTTTCCTTTATATGTATCAAATACCTATATATTAGTACTATTATATTTATACTCAAGACATAAACATTAATAGTATAATATTAGAGAATCATTCAACACCATTTGCTACCGTGGTAAAAATAAAATGTATATAATTCGGAGATAGATATATAGTATGGTGTACTATGCTAGTATAAGGTTAACATTGTATAGATTTTTAATATTCTTGCGATGTTTCAAATGCTGCAAGTGAAAAACTCGTTTTCTTTTAACATATTGTAGTGCATTTATTATGGAGTGCAGATTTTAAACGCTAGAGTTCTCGTTCATTTGGTCTAGATAGGTCTGGGACGGTGAAGAGATTTTCTCTCTCCGCAACGGCAAGGCTTCAATAACGAAGTCCGTTAATGCACATCAACCCTAGTGAAGTAGATTCGGAAAGTAATGGAAGAGGAACTACGCTCCTTCTGTGAGAATGTCTCCTCGAAATAATCGCGGATCCAGACGCATTTCTAGAAGGGGTTTCTGAAAAGGAGAAGGATGAAGCAGGGAATGAGATTACACACACTCACTCCTTTATGATGGTGTTTGTGGAGACGCTGGTAAGGTGAAGGGAATCCCTAAACAGGACGTCTCTATTGCGGAACTTATCGATCAATACGTATCTCGTGGAATAGCATCCAATATGGTCACACACCTCCCGTAAGTATTGATCGCACGAACAAAAGAATACGATTTGTGAAGCCTGGCAACAATTCTGGAATTTACCTCGAAGCGTATATAAGGAAAAAAATATCAGGTGTTCAAAGTGTAGATAGAGAATTGGAAGCACAGATTAAAATTGTAAAATAAAGTTAACATCGAACATTTCAGCTAAGTTGATGTGTGAAAATGTAACTAGGAATGAATATTAAAATGTTGATGAGAATATAACGTATTTCGAGCAACACAAGCAAACAATCCTTCCTAAATAAGGGCATAGGTGATTGTAACGGATTACCTGGACAGGTTTTTGCGCATTTTCTTGCAAACGTTATTAGCTTCAAGAAAAGAATGGCCAAGCACCTAAACTCACTTACTTTTTCTTCTTATGCTTTGATTTAGCTATTACCTAGCTTGATTCAAATTATTGAATGGTTTTTCCCCTTTTCTTTTTACTGTACATTTTCATTTTTTGTTTTAACTGTAGCTTTTAAATATGATTGTTTTAACACTATCATTTCACCTGGATGATTTCCAAATTGCGTTATTATAAAGAAATAACTGCAAAAGTCAAAAGCATAGGGGTTAGAAACTGAAAATGTATGCTCTTTTGCGCTATATTGGACGTGTTTTTCATGACGTCGTTAAGCACGATCACCCGATGGTGATCATGATCCTGAATGCTCTCACTAGAGCCTTCTGGGCAAAGGTTCCCTCCCATTTTCCTCCCCCCGGCCACTTCCCATATGACACACTTATTGTGAGTCCACTCTGAAAGTCATCATTTTTAACAGTCTGGCGATTTTTTGTATTGTGCACTTTGAAAAATAAATTCAGTTGAAATCTTTTCAGTGAACACTCATCCTTTTTATAACCCTAATTAAGTGCACAAAACCTTGTCACAGTGGTGTGAATATTGTTTTAAGAAATTCTGATGCAAGAAACGTCAAAACGCTCAATGAAATGAGAAAGAGATGCATTTCAATTTTTAATTACTGCTATTCAATAAATAAATCGTATAGACAATCCACATAAAATTAAATATAAATTATAGATTATATAAAACATTTCATTTTATTCTCCCTTATTGCACTCGGCATATTTAGTAATATGATTATTTTTAATTTTTCTGAAATTGTTTAATGTGAAAAAATTAACTATCGCCAGCAACGAGATTCCCCTTACGCTCCGCTTTATTCACCTACAAAAGACTTAGCCTTGTAGAATTCAGAGTTAAAGGAGATGCGGAAGTGTGGCACTAAGACGTCTTTCGTAAAGATCGGTGATTTTCAGGGAACATGAAAATACTAAATGAAGGCAAAATTTTGCATAAAATAATTTATCTTGCATATTTACAACATTTTTCCATTAATCAGTCCATTTTAACAATGAAATTTACGGGGTCTGCACTTAACACTATGAGAACTACCGAAATTGCATTTTATCTATGAAAATTACGAAGCACTTAACACTATGGGAACTACCGAAATCGCTCATTATATGGAGTGGCGTAATAGATAATGTAAAATATAATTAAAAGTTTAAATAAAACGAAATATTCAACTTTCTTCTCGCAATAATTATACAGAAAAAAGCACTGATAGGAATTGTGCGTATCTTCATGATTTGTTCTCGATAAATAAAGGAGAATCAGATAAAAAATAGGCATTATACACCTCGTGCACTCAATTACTCGTATGTACTTGTTCGATGACGTGAAGCGCCACTTAAAACCCGCTGGAAAAAGCACATGAAAAAACTATGGAGTCAGCCAACATTTCCTACTTATTCATTGAATGAGTTCATTTAAAGAAATATTGTCGACATTAAGTAAAGCCTTGCATTGAAAGTCTAGTTGACTGAATTCCTTCTAGTTTCCTGTCGATCAGCCATCATTTGTCCAAACGATATCAGGGAGATACTGAATGGCGATCTCAGTTCTCAACCTGCCTGCCTAATATTAATCCCCAACCAAATTTATTAGCTGTTCAAATCTCATCTCCCTCTACTCAACCATACTTACTCTCATCTCCCTCTCCCACTATATCCTTCAACGTCCACCTATTTCGAGCTCATCCTTAATGTTCATTTTCTGAATCATAGTTCAAAATTCCGCGAAAATAGCTTTTTTTAATATAAAATTTAAAATAGCTTTTCAAGTCACTCTTAAACACCTCCGTAATTTCATTCTTTAAGTCCTGTGTATCACAGTAAAAGTAGGACATTTACAAATAAGAACTTCGTTAATTTTTTATGTATTTTTTATCCAGTGACTTCTTTCTTAATTCCTAAATTTCTTTGGTGTCCCCAAATAATTGGAATTAAGAAAACATGGTAATAAATAGGAAAGTGGAATAATGACATTGCACTCCTGAAGTGAACGTTGACATTTAATATATCTGTATGTCGAGTAAATATGGAAAAAAATACAGTTTTATGAAACTGTTTGCGTCACAAGTTTTAACAACCAAACGGAAAATAAATGATATATTTTTAGTTGTACTGTGAGATCAGTAGGTCGTCTCCATCAAGCCACATCCTATAAAAACCCTCTAGGTATTAGCACAAAAAGATCAACGGGGAGTATATGTGCCTATTTATTTCTTTATTTAACGTTCCCCCAAGCCTAAAATGCATGGCGAGATTCTACGGGAGTGAAGGAAATAGACGAAAAGAATATCACTCGAAAAAACTCGCGTGGGCAGAGTTTCTAAACTATTTTCTATCTTCCTCCCCTTTAAGTTTTTGCTATTGCCGTCACCGAAATAGGATTTCTGGTTTAAAAAAAAAGTCTCACCTTAGCATTTTATTTCCATTCATTGCACGGGAACGTCACCATTCTGCGCTCCGAAATCTTTTCGGGTGCACGTCCGCGGCCTTTTGTGTGTCGGCTTACGTGTGCCGCGAGCTCGGATTTTATTATCCATGGCCACACAGCCGCTTCGAAGGGATACGTACGGTCCTCTCAGGGTGAAGGGAAGGAGTCATGGTGGAGGTGGGTCGGTGGGAACGGGTGGGGAAGTGATTTGGGGGGGGGGTGAGGGTTGTGTGTCCCCCGGGAGAGTGATCGTGAGGACTGATGGGGGGAGGGTGGAAGTGGTAAATGTATACTCAGATCACAATGCAAGGCGAAAGATACAAGAGTAGAGTTGGAGAGAGAGAGAGGGGTGCCGCGAAGGATTGGACGATGGAAAGGGAGGATGGGATGAGTAGAGGCCATCGCTTCCCCGTAACGGAGCAATTCGCGAGGGAAAGGAACGCATTTCCGGACTCGCATTATCGAAGGCGACGTCAAAGTGAATGTTTGATGGGATAGAGGATAAGAGAGACGCAGTGGACCTCAGAATTATTGAGGGAAAACCGCCGTGGCCAGAGTGAAAAACCTCTATGAAAGAAATGTTATCTTAATTCGAGGTCTTAATAACCCTAGAAAACAAAAATATACCTTGATTCGATGGATACTTATACCAATATTGGATGAAAAAACATATCATATATCATAAATATTATTTAAATATCATAGATCTGAAATTAAAATATAGTACATTCATTTTCACAATTGTTGCATATTAAGCGATACATTTTTGAAAATTCCCCTATAAAGGTTTACTAATATTTCTTAATATTCTGCTGGAAATACTTCACGTCTTAAATAAGCAGTTCGCAAGCACACTGGCTATGCATGTGAGATACCTCCGCCAAATTGTTGTAGCAGTATTAGAATGAAATGCATTGTATTGCAATTGAACTACTGTTGCTTAAGTACAAAACATTACTTCATAAAGACATTTTGCGAGTAGATGTTTCATCAAAAAAAATATCATAGGTTTACCAGCTAGAGACAGCAAGAGCTATTTTAATGGCATTTATATTTAAAATAAAAAATATTATCCGTGAACGTATATTGCATTGAAGGCCGATGCATAAGATATTATAAGAATGCAGCACCATAAAATAAATTCTAAGGTGATACATAGTAACTTATTTTATATATAAACTACAAATCGTATAAAAGAAGGACTTTTTGACCAATATAAAACAATCGATATTTAAAACAAGTCAATACTTGTGAGTTGTCAAGAAACCCACGCGGGGAATTTCAAAGTTTTTCTCCAACACTTCGAATGATTGCGTGCTCTATTATGCCAGACACTTATTGAAAACAGTCATCGCAGCGAAATAATTTGATGAAAACGGTGTAGCTTGACTGGACTATTTTCCTTATTCTCTCGTGTGTTGTATATTCGTATTAAGGAACAAGATGCTTTTTTTCTTGCGTTGCACCACATGGTTCTCCAACGAGAGGTTTGTTTTGCTCGCTCGCGTAATGGAACGGGCCATTGCCCCAGCTCGCTCGCAACGATCGGTTAGTTCACCATGCCATAGACGGCGACGAGATAATCGCAGATGCTCTTTAGGGAGTGATAAAATAAAACACTGAAGAGTTTTATTTTTGCTGGAACGATGGCGGAATCATTTCGCGGCGCGCTGAAGCTCTAATTTGCTTGATAAAACCTAATGACCCTGGCCAATCCACAGCTATCCAGCTAAAAAAGTCTCTGTTGGCCAGTTTTGCGGCACCCTAAATGGAAGGCCCGGGACCGATTCACTAGCGTCCAGTGACTCTTCTTTCGTAGCGTTGCTTCATAATCTATCCCTAAATGGACTAAGGAATATTCTTCATAGACAGGGTACAGCATAGATGCAAAGCCTGGCAGGAATAATATAGGCAACATAATTACGATTAAGGTTTGGATCACGCTAGATTTTAGATTGCTTAAGGATTTTTTCCATAAAATTAAGCTCAGATATCACATATTTGGCCAAGAGAAAAAGGAACATTTTCCGTGGTTAATATAAAAAGCTATACGCTAAAAATAAAGTTGTGTCCTTATTGTGCCCTGTGCCATCTAAATAAATTAAATTGTTGAGAAACAATAATAATATCATTAAAATACCATCTGAAGCCATATCATAAAATACCATCTAATATCTAAAACACCATACTGAGCCTATCACTCTCAATTGTCAGCAAACGCGTCAATTCCGCTGAATATTCCCCATCAGAAGAAGAGCAGTTTATTGCGGATCAATGTTGTAATTTTTCACCATTTCTCAATACCTATCTGTCTGTTGAGGACCAAGTGTGCTAGGTGGGTAAATCATCAAACTTTCGGAAAGTAACTAAACTCCACCAAACCGATGGATATTGGCGCTGCATTTCTGTATAGCATTTACAGAAGTTTGTGACAATTGTCATTTATTTGTCAAAATTTAACATTTGTCCTCTTGCTGAAATTTGAAATTCCAAAAACAAACATTCCTGGAAAGTAACATCTGAAAAGTTGCCCTTATTAACAATTTACGGTAGGCTGTAGTGAATAATTTTGGTTAATGTGAATTTTTAAAATAGGAGAAACATCCAGTCTTCTTGATGAATCGGTTAAAATCAAAAATCAACATTTACTTTTAAAACGGCAGAGAAAAAAGTGCCAAAACATCGGTCTGTATTGTAATTCTTTTTTCAATAAACGTTGCAATATTTCGCCTAGATATGCCCACGAAACGATACGGCTCCTAGGTTAAGTCATTTCATTGTCCAGAAAATACGATGTTTCCCGGAATGCGAGCCGCAACTAGTCTCTTGAGGGGTCCAAAAGGTTCCCGGCTTTTAATTTTTTTTATTGACCTAACTGAAAGTAGGGATGAGGAGGTGGTCGTGAAGTGTGCTATTTATCCACGCGCCAACGTCCCTTCTACCCTAGCGAAATGTTTATTTTTTCAGCCCCACCAACCAAATAGAGGCAGAGTACTTGCAGTGACTAGAGTGACGGGATGGGGAAGTAGTGAAGAGAAGGGATCCCCACTAGCTCCCCAAACTTCCTAAAAGCCGAACTAGAAGAGAAGAAAACATCCCCCACCCACCAAACGAATGCGAGTGAGGGCGAGATAGAGAGACCTTGCTCCATGGAGGGTGGGGAGGAGTAGTAAGTGGCCGTTGGACCCCGAGGCTCGGGAAGAGTATGGGTGAACTAGGGTGAGTTAGATGTGGAGAAGAGGCGGAGGCCTGCTACCGACCGCCCGCGGCTAAAGAAAACGCAGAATTGGAGCCGTCGTGGAAGACGAAAAGGATGGCGGTGGGAGCTGGGTAACTGGAGATCGGCAGTGGCGGGATGGAATGAAATGGTTTGTTTGTTGAGGTACCGAAGGGGAGGGGGAATAAATTGGAGCTTCGTAGAAAAGAGGGAATGAGAGGGAGAGGAAGGGGGTGGAGGTCGGCGATGGGGGGGAGCGGGTTCCGAGTGGTCTGGAGGAGGGGAGAACTTCGCATTTGAACTTGAGCGCCGGAGTAAGGTCGTCGCCCACCCGGAAATGGGTAATAAAGAACGGTCTGGGGGCACACCACACTACGGAGGGCGACAATGAGAGGGGGAGGACGAGAGAGGAACTTGTTCGGAGGGGGGGAATGGGGAAGGTATATAAGCATGGCCAACCAACCGGTATGGGACTCCAAGGGCAGAAGCAAAAGGGAGCAATAGCACGCTCGAACGGCGACAAATTGTTCGCCTTCCTAAAGGGAGCCAAAGAGGAGGAGTGTGGGTTGTCGGGGTGGACGGGTGGTGGGACGGTCGTGGTCGGGGGTGGGACGGGCTTCGCCTCGCGGGATCGCACCACTCTCTCCCCTCATCCCCCTTTACCTTGCCCCATTCTCAATCCTGCCTTCCATATCCTTCCCTCTCCCTCTTCCTGCTCCCCTTCCACACCGCCAGCCGCAAAACACCACCGCCCCCGACCTCTGTGTTACTTCCCGTTTGACTCTCCACACACGACCAGCGCAACAGTCAAAGCTACACGGTTCGTTCCTCTCGTCCCCTCGTCCCACACACCAAAGGACAAAAGCGAAACTTCGCCGCTCGCCGTCTCTCGCGTTCTTCTAAGATTAGCTTGGCCCCGCGGCACCAATTTGAGATGGCTCACTGGCACGCCCGGATTGGCATTTCGGGCTGCAGGCAAAAGTAAAATTTCCTAAGATATCCTTTCCCATGAAACAAGTTATACGAAGAAATGGTGGGAATTTAGAGGAAAGGGTAAAAAAAACTCGCGTTAACCCGACATAAACAGTTTCCATTAATTTCCTAGAATTTCGCCGTTATATCAAGACCACATGGTTAATTATTAATTACTTTCATAGTTTTCGTGGATACACGGACTGAGAAATTTTCTCTCCTTCTTGAATGGCTTTTCTTTTCCCTTAATTAATTGTCATATTTTTAACGTATTTACTTCTCACTTTTATTAATTTACTTATCTCGCGGGAAAATCACGCAGTATTCAATAATCTCATTAAGTCCTTTGTTATGATAAATTAACTTTAAACAGTTGAGTATTAGGCTCCAATTATATTTTTAAATCTCATCTATCCTATTCTATTCCTAATACTGGTACAGCAATGAGTAATTTCTAATAACTTAAGTGAACATTCAAAAACACTTGTGGCCGAAAATTCATCATGAATACATACAAAAATATCCTGTGTATAGGCGTAATACAAGTTAACTCGTAAACTCTTCACAAACATATTATTTATTATTTTTTATTGAAATTTCCAACTTCTTTGCAATATTTGATATATTTCAAAGCACACCTTGCCCAAGAATTGAGCAAATGCATATCCTTATAGATTCTTACTACATAGGCCCAAGAAACTTAGCCATTTTCAAAATGAATCCATAGACGCGATAGCATCTGCATGAACTCCTGAAAATGAATCTAGGTGATTAGAGGGTAAAATTCTTACACAGAGTTCAATCCATAAAATTGGTTGCGGCCACCTATTTCTACACATAGGATATTTTTTGAAAAGTTTGAAAACCCTATTTTTTCTGTTAATAAATCATTACAGTTAAAATTAGAATGAACAATCGCATGCACGGGTAATTCTTTTACCATTGAAAGATACCAGATAAATTTATAAACATCAGATACATTGGCTGGATATAGTAGACAAGGAAGCACTCCTGAAGAATTTTGAATGCTTCAATTTGTGCACCGGCTGAATGAAAGCTCACCATCTTATTGAATATCATAATAAAAGGATTAATGAGAAAGCTTCATAAGAATTAAGAAAGCTTATATCAATTTTTATTTCAAAACCAGAGGGTAATTTATTTCCTCAGATAACGCTCTCAAACGTTTCACAAAACTGTTAGGTATGTTTTTATACAATTAATGTTATCAGCACTCATGCTGCATTAAAGATTGAATTTGAAAACTACATTATATTAGGAGATAACACAACTTCATTCATAGTCTCGAAAATAGGGGAAATGAAAAATGTGTTCTTTCCGTCTTAAGTAGTTTGGACATAGCATGTCTAGTATATAATCACTAGACTCGAGTTTTTCTCTCCGAGGGTGACGACAAGGGATCTGAGAGATTGGAATTTTTTATAGAAAAAGCATTGTCGCTTTCAGTTAGAGCCATTTTTTTATTCCCAAACAATCATAATCAAACAACTCTGCATATGTAGCGTAGTTAATCTAGGAAAACGATAATTTTTGTTATAAATTTCTCTCCCGTATGTTCGCACTGTTTTAATACTTTCGTGCTCCAAATAACGCCCTTAAAGTGACCGAAAAGAGTAAGTAGAATAATTAGTAAGTAGAATAATTCCAAATTATTTTTGAAATCGTAACCAAATTCATACGAGCTAAAGATATTGATAGCGACCATATTGGCGAGAGGTCGTTGCTCAGTATTCATCATTTACAAATGTTCTGTAATTCTTTTGGACAAATTTCAAAATCAGCTGGAATACGTATTTACTTGCCTCTGCTATGGAATAAATAATAAAAATATACAAGTGACCAGGTTAATATTGTGGCTGACCCGAAAATTAATATCCCTCTCGATCTCCCCCGAAATCAAAATCCTCTCCCACGTGCTTCAATTAACCTTTCACACTTTCGTCCCCCACATCACCCACTAGTAGATTGTTTTCTTCGAATTTCATATGAAATTGTGCAAATAATGGCGTAATTGAATGCGATAATTACGGACCAACGGCGTTTGTCACTCAACGTTTATTTTGAAAGTCATCGCTTCGTAGCTCGAAAGAGAGTTCATGTCTTTTTAAGTATTTCTGGTTTTTTATCGCATTTGTATGAAAGGTAACTTTTATTGAAGTGGCATCCATGCAAATAATATGTATTCAGCAAAGTTTGGTTATCTCAATTCAACAAAGTAATTTAAAAATTTAAAACAACAGACTCCATACTCATTAAACAAATGTATACATACTTTTCATACAATTCATTAATTGCTGTTTTCTTTAATTTTGAATCGGAGTTGGAAATCATAATTAATATCCTTTGGTAAAAATTACTGCATCCAGTTCTCGTTCTGGGATATAGACGATAATAAAATAAAAAAAACCATCTCATCTATTAATGTATTCAATTTGTATACATCTTAATGGATTTTCTTGATTGAGGGGGATTGTACCAAATGGAAAATTTATATTTTATCTATTTCTTTGTATAAACAAATGCTTGAGGTATTCGCATTCCCATCTATGCCTCTTTCCTATGATTCTCGATTTTTTTAACACAGTGGACCAGACACTTCACATGAAAATTTCATATCATAAAAGATGTCAAAGAGGCCTAAAACTTGGGTTTTTGATGGATGAATTTACAAATTTTCAAAAATATATAACCGTAGTATTATTTGCCTCATGATGATTACTGATAAAACGTGAATCCATGAAGTGATTGAAAGAAGAATTCAAATTTTAACGGCTGAAACTGGTTGAATATTAATTTGAAAACGGGTTTAAAATAATAGGTCAAATAAATGAAATCAGTTATGTGTAAACTGTTTTCATATTCATTTCAAAAAGCAAGAAAATATTTTCTAAAAGACGCATATATATAATTAGCATTATGAGGAAAGTGTAAGATGGAGGAATTTCCAAGATTCACCCAAATCAATAAATAACATCTGGAAATATTTTAAAGGACTTTTGATATAGGCAAGGCAAGCAACTACTAATTTTTACTACACATATATATATAGTAAAAATGTACAATGTAATTATATAGTAAATACTATAGTATAGTATATATATATATATATATATATATATATATATATATATATATACTATACTATAGTATATATATATATATATATATATATATATATATATATAACGATTGTACGGAAAAACTCATACGAGCGGCACAATAATTGGCTGACACAACATAACACAAATAGAAAAGAATAGACACATATAAAAGAACACTTACACGGTAAATTGTTCGAGCTTTCGGCCCTCTCAGGGGCCTTCTTCAAGAGAGACTGAAAATATGCTATGGAACAGGAGAGGGGAAAGAGTTATGGGCGTGGAGGGGAGGTGTGGAGGGGAGGTGTGGAGGGAATGCTGGGAGGGAAATTAAATATGGCGGTTAAGGGTGGGAATTTTAAAGGAACGGAAGGATAGTATGTAGGCGGATTCACGAGTTCTCACCTCTATGTTGGTAGCTGAATCAGGTAGGGATTCTAGGATGCTGAGGGAAAAACACTGGTCGAATGAAAAGTTGTGGGAATTGGCGTGTGAAGGGATAGGAAGAGAAGAGAGTGAGGCAGAATTACAGGAGTATCGGTGATTATTCATTCGGATGGATAAGGGGGTAATGCATTCACCTATGTAGAAGGAAGTGCAATGCTTGCATGATAAAAGATAAATAATATTTTTTGAGAGGCAATTAGCGTGGGAACGAGGTGGGGGGGCTATGAGGGGATGTAGGGAGAGGGGAGTAGGCATAATAAGAGGACAGGTTTTACATCGGGGGCGGTTGCAAGTTGGGGAAATATTGGGAAATTTGTCACGGGGGGGCGCCAAAGGGTTGGTGGATCTCAGAAGGTTTTTGAGATTGGCGGGTCGTCTGTATGCGATAGATGGGCATTGGGGTAGTAAGGATGAGGTCGCGTCATTGTCATGTAGAATTGGGAAAAGTTCTTTAAGGAGGGTTTTCAGTCTGTGTGATCCGGGGTAATAGGTGGTGCAAAGGTTGAGTCCTGCGTCAGATGTGGGCTTGTTATTGTGTGGTGTGTGTGGTCGGGTGGAACGGTGGATTTTATTTCGTAGCAACTTTTCTGGGTAACCGCGTTTGAGGAGTGCAAGGTGTAGATTGGCAAGGTATTTGTTGAGAGTGGCTGTGGTGTTGCAAATTCGGTGTCCGCGGATAGAGAGAGAGTTAGGAATCGAGCGTTTTGTGTGTTGAGGATGACAGCTAGTGTGGTGAAGGTATTGCTGATGGTTAGTGGCTTTGATGTGTACTGAAGTAGTGAATTTGTTGTTTTGAAGTGAGATGTCTGTGTCAAGAAAGGTGATAGTGGAGTCTGAAATGGAAGAGGTGAATTTAACCGTGAAAGATGAATTTAAGGCGGATAAGAAGTTGTTGAGAGAGTCAGAGCCATGTGTCCAGAGAATAAAAATATCGTCTATGTAGCGGACCCAGAAAAGAGGTTGAAGGGGTTGCTGTGACAGGAAGGTCTCTTCGAGATGGCCCATGAAGAGATTGGCGTATGATGGTGCCATCCTCGTTCCCATCGCTGTGCCTTTTGTCTGTAGGTAAAAACAATTTTGGAAAGTGAATGCATTTTTTGTAAGGACGAAAGTGGCAAGATTGAGGAGAAATTCCGTTGAGGGGCGCTGGGGTAGGGGGCGCAGAGAAAGATAATGCCGGAGGGAGGATAAACCTTCTGCATGGGGAATAGAAGTGTAGAGTGAGGTAACGTCGATGGTGGCCATAAGTAGGTTGGGTGTGGAGGGAATAGAGACGGAATTTAGACGGTCGAGGAAGTGGTACGTGTCTTTCGTGAAGGAGGGCAAGGAGAGTACAAGTGGTTGTAGGTGGTGGTCAAGGAATGCGGAGATTCTTTCGGTGGGAGAATTGTAACTGGAAACTATAGGACGACAGGGGATGTTGGGTTTGTGTATTTTTGGGAGGAGATAAAACTGGGGTGTTCTGGGGTTTGGGGGTGAAAGTAGGGATATGTCTTGGGAGGTGAGGCCTTCTTCTGGTCCGGAGTGGAGGAGAAAAGACCGAATTTCGGTTTGGAAAGTTTGTGTTGGGTTTTTGGTTAGAGTGGTATAGGTGGATGTATCATTCAGGTGAGCGAGGGCTTTGGAAATATAATCTTTGGTGTTTAGAATTACAACAGAGGAGCCTTTGTCGGCGGAGGTAACAACGATGTTAGGATTGGACTGTAGGGTTTTTAGGGCATGACGTTCGTTCATGGAGAGGTTATTTTTCGGTCTGAGATGTTTTCTGAAGGATTGATTGGAAACTTTTTCGATGAGGAGACGTATAAAAATTTCGACAGGATGGTTACTAGGAAGGGGTTTTGGCTCATGAGTTGAAGCCGGGCGGAATTTGTCAAGTGCGGGATTGGTTTTTAGGTTACTGAAAGGTTTACTTTGTGATTTCCAGAAGGCGCGCCATCGAAGGTTTCGGCAGAAATTGAGGATGATATCAGTGAGTATGTTTATGTGGTTTATTTTTGGTGTAGGGGAGAAGGATAGGCCTTTGCTAAGAACGGATATTTCATTGTCTGAAAGGCTGGTGTTTGAAAGGTTTACAATGTCATGGGCATTGTATATATGTATATATATAAACCATAAACACAGTAGTCAACCGGAAGGTCGGTTTGGTAGTGGTAGAGTTCACCCTGTACTAAGCCCGACGGCGTGTGAAATGCACACATCAAGGTAGGGGGGCCAGTTCCTTTCCCTTTGCCGGTTATGGTTTCCCAGAAAGATCTGGTACCCGAAAAATCACATAGCTTGGTGGAGCTGCAGGTGCCCCGAGTGCCTTGCCCGGAAATCGAACCCGGGACCCTCCGGTCAGTGTATATGTGTATATATATATATTAAATGAATTAATGAAATGAATTAAATGAAAAAATCAGTAGATAATATAAATGCCTGGGCATAAATATTTGCAAAGGAACAAAAAAGTCTCATTTTGTGTGTCTTGGGAGCTATATCATCAATATTTACAATCGCCTCACACGCCAATGTAATTAAATATTAAGAGGTATTATACAGATAACATGATTGGTCTATTAAACCTTTCTTTAGCCAGGAGAGTAAGTTCTTCTTGTAATCCTCAAATCCCTGGCGGTATTAATCTCAAGTTTTCCAATAATCCTCAAGCGCTTATCATTTTTCTATGACTATATGAAATTGAATACCAAAAAGAACGGAAAGGGGAACAAATGGAGTATTAACCTTAATAGGGAAGGAGAAATGGTTATTATGAGAACCTTGAAAGAGAATATTAAATGTGATATAAATAATTCTGATTGGAGATGAAAGTCTGAAGTCTATAATAGAAGAGAAACTGTTAGACAGGCGAGACATTGAAGAAATAGAAACTTTGGTGGGGCATTGATGAAAATATGGCGGGCTAGAGGGAAGCAACGGTATGAGGAATTGAAAAACATTTTATGTTCATGTTGGGTGTTCATGTTATTCCTTATTTGTTGAGGCTTTGATGTGTGGTAGCATTTTATATATGTCCAGCTATAACCACTAATAAATATATATTAAGGGCTAAACTACCATTAAACATGAATAATATTTTACTAATTGTGAATGTAATTTGATTTATTTTATCTAGATCTTTCTGCGCTCAACTTACGAGAATTATATTCTAACGGCTGCAATTTAGCTGTTATCACCAAAGATGAAATTTAATTTTTTTCAATTCATATAATATTCCCCGAAGTTAAAAATCGGAGCTTTAGCGCTGAAAAACGAGTCGCGTCTTTCCAGGCACGAGTGATAATTTGATGAGGCTTTGCACTGGCGTGCACCAAGAATTAATTCCGTACCCTACTCTCCTTAGGCTTGTTTGCTTCGAGCAAATTTCCCCCGAGCCGCATTTTTTTTTGCTTTATCCTCCTTGCAAAGTCCCCTTCCCCCTGCTCTCATTTCCTCTACAACTCGGAACTTCCTCCGCTTTACTCCCCACTAACGCACGCCTGCCCCCCCTACAGTCAAGTCTGTCCTCTCGCAACTTGATCTTCAATTGAGGAGAGAGGGAGTGGTGACGTACCAGCCCGCAAACCAAGTTGAGCCAATGGCAAAATTCCCCCTCCCCTTCCTCTCCTCCTCCAACCCAGACGTTCAGAGAAACACGAAAGCATACTGCGAAAGCACAGGCGAACCCACACACACACATACTCATCCACGCTCGCACGCGACATCAGTCGGCCTTTGCAACACGCTGAAAGGGACGCGGCTGTAGAAAACACGAGTCACTCCGAATGGAGAAAAAGTCGACCCGTAGGTACACCCGATTAGAGTTCGCCGTATGTACATGGGTATAAAAAGAACCTAACAGCCGACCTCCTCAGGGATTGACTCTTCCTCCCTCTCCCCTCACCACGCACCCATCACCCGTATAACGCCAGAAACACGGCCGCAAACTAGATCCATTAGAGTTCACGACTCTGGTTTCTTCTTTCCTCCGCAGTTCGAAGTGCTGTCGTCATCCACGGTGCCGGAGGAGGAAGGAGAAAGAGTGGGAGGACTCCGCGAGTTATCCTTCATCACCGAGCCAAAGCCTAATGCAAATGTGTGCACTGCCATGCTCATCTTTTAAGACGGGATCCAATCACGGAGGCTACAGGAGAGGGTGAGGCTTCTGTTGGATCGTCGGTGAGAGTGCAAGGGAAGGTCGTCCACGTTACCTCTTGTCATCTACGATTGACCCTTTACGTTCAGGTTCGTCCCTAGTGACTGTCCAACACCGCTGTGATTAGTGAAAGTTCAAAAAAAAAAAGTGTGACTGGTGAAAACTTCTGATTGCTCGATTAACGGATTGGCGAAGTGAGTGTAAAATAATGTGAGGAACAAGCTAAAAGATTGTTCGCCCGCATCTCCACTGGTTGAACTCTAGGTTTTTGAAATAAGGTGAATAGAAAATATGAGAAAACAACAGGACTTCATCTCAAAAAAATATTTAACTCAATGAATATGACGTCATTTTCCATGGACGAGAAAAATTTGAAGGAAGAAATGGTTGGATGTATTGCGTTTGCGTTCATCACCGAAACTGGAAGAATGTGCCGTTTTGGATGGGAGCTAATCCCATGTGCATTGTTTTGTTTTTAAATGTTTAAATAAGTATTGTGCAGAGGAAATATATAACACCTATATTTTAATCTAGCTGTGCTACTCTGAAGAATTGCACATTTTGGAATATGGCGTCAGGAAAAGAAATGTGGTTGCTCGCCGTTTCGCTGGTGCTTCTTTTCTCCCAGGTCGGGAGAGCTCAAGTTGCATGGACACACATCTATGTCGATGGAAACAGTAAGTACCATACTCGTTTAATTTATTGATTATCACTTTTTAATGGCGTACTGCTTTTTGTTTCAATTCTGCTATTGCCTCAAATTCTCCTATTATTATTTACTCCAGAATAAGCGAATAAAAAAATAGCCATTAAGTAAAAAAATCACACAAAAATATGAATGCACTTGAGAAAATTCCGATTCCATTTTAGTAAAATTATCATCATTTCAATTGTGCACTAAATGTTTGTGGAGAAATAATTGCTTTTTAAGAATATACATATATTATTAAGAATTTGCATAAATAAACCTAAAATATACAATGGGTATGAATTCAAAGCAAAGTCAATCGACATTATGGGAATTGAAACACTCGGATACCAGTCTTAGTTGAATTAACCGATTGCAATGAAAATTATTCTTCCCATTTGGCTCCCAATGCCATACAAGTAAACCCCGATAACTTTTGTCAATTTTTGTTCCTGCAGAATGTAAGTTCTCATGGTATGAAAAAAATAATATTTTTGTTCTTAATAGAAAGGCAGTATTGGAGTGAGTTTACTTTACATATATATAAAATTGAAATTAAATTTAAAATACTTCGCCTTTCCACATAAAAAAACTTTTATTACGACCTAGATTTCGTTATGGTATAACATAATCAGGTCTCAGGTTTTTTTATGTGGAAAGGCGAAGTATTTTAAATTTAATTTCAATATGAAGAATTTCCACCAAGTGAAAACAGAAACTGTTTCATTTATATAAAAAATATTATTCAATGGATTTTGATTCATATGTTGTATATTACCGTGCCGTGCGGGAGATTATTCGATAATATTTAGTCAATAATGATCACTGACGTAATATCATTTGACCATGATCACCGGTAAGATTTGATAGTTTGCTGTAAATTTTTGTTATGATTCCAAGCACTACAACGGAACCCCGGCTCATGATTTGCGCATTTTGAGCGTTAAATGACCCTAAAAATATTACTCTATACTTAAAAATGTTTTTAAAAAACAACGGCCAAATGTCACCTTTGGTGATTTTCGAATTCATAATTCCAATTATAAACGCACGAAGTTTACACGCAGGAATTTTTAAATAATCAATGGGTCCATTCATCAATTTGAGCAATGAAAAGTTAATTTTTATTGGAATAAATAGATCAGTTAATTTGAAATATGATTTGAAATATCTGTATTGCTATTGATTAACTTGAATATCACTCCTAACAGTATCAACTTTTAATGCCGAGTTTTTTTGAGACACAGACACAGAAATACGCAAACTAACTCTTAACTATGCCAAGAGTCCATATATCTCGGTATCATATCTCTTTTCCATTACAACGCTATCATTACGGTATATACGAGTATGTGTAAACGTTTCCTTCTTCGGAGCATGCTCTCTATATGTCGTTCAACTTTTGTGAAAAATGTTTCCTCTCTAGAATCGTATTTGACTTGAACGATACAAAAGTTAAAACAAATATTCGATCGCCTCTATCAATCTACAAAATGTATACGTTCCATAATTGGCTTTTGCAGTCTCTTCAGTAACCCTCTTCTATGCCTATATCTTCCCTTTCAAACAGCATTCGGAATTGAGGTCATTTGCGTTTTTACTCTCCTAATTAATTAACGACCTTACTGGGTCGAAATTAAACTCTGCCTCCTCCTCTAGCATTTTCGTTATTTAATCAATGTTACACAAATTATGCCCAATTAATTTTCGTATCTTCCTTTCCATGTAGAGTCCATACTAACGCTACATTATCATTACTGGCATTTCCTTATTTATTTTTCCTTTTTTTCGGAGCCTCATGTTTTAACAATCTTATAAGGACCATTTAAGTTTTGTAATTTTGATTATTTTTGGTAATTATTTGTTGTTACTAAAAATGCTTTCTTCCGAAAATTCTTTTAGTATGCGCCAAGTAATCGTTACTTCCACGGTCAATTCATGCAATTTCAGGGATTCCGCATGATTGATGTCACTAATAAATTAATTCGATTTCTCTGGGACGAGGATTAAAACGAATTATTGAGAGAAATTATCCCAAAGAGTCCTACTCGAGTAGCTTTACGTAATTCCTCTATAGATTAATCGTGAAATATGGTATTTAACTGTTGGGTCTGGCAAAGTTACTTCGTCTTCATGGACCAAAAAAAATCAGTTACGAAATGATTTAGCGTGTCTATTGAAGCGACTGAAAGGTAATTTGGGAACAAAAATTCCTGAAGTTGTAATTAAAAAAAGAGAGAAAATCGAGGGCAGAGATCGGAAACAATGTGAATTCTCCGAAAAAGAACGAAGCGGGATTCGGCCACGGTCTCGTAACTTTCGACCAATGCCGGGGGAGGGAAAGGCATCGGTTGCTAATGCTAATGAACAACCAAAGGACTCGTATTAAAGCGAATGTCCCAGCCAAATATTTTCGCTTGACCAAGAAGCGAATCGGGCATATTTTAATCACACCATCCACTCTTTTATGACCATCCCAACTGTCGAATTTAGAATTATCCTATTTTATAATTGATCCCGTCATCTCGACCCATAAGTGCAGATTAAAATATACACTTATGAATTATTTCCCATTCAACCGTATTTATAATGCCAATGACGGCATGCAAAAAGTCCATTTATAAGTATATTAAGGGGGGCTGGGGTGAAAAAGGAAGAATATAAACGAGGAAAAAATTAAAGTTACATTAATTCGAAGAAGAATATTATTAATGGTAATGGAACACTGAAGTTAGGTTTTGGTTTAATAAGTTGACTATTCTTTTAAGATTCAACTATAGGAGGCAATTAACCCCGTACACCACAGCAAAGTGTATTCAATAACGAATACTTTCCACCTTCTTTTATTCCGTTCACCATGCCCATTCTTTGCCACTCCCTAATTCATCTGCCCAAAATTCTCCACTCGGCCATAATCTTCAAAATTTCGCCAAAGTCCCGGCATCAATCTTTCCCGCATCGTTTCCCGCATCCAAACAATGTTTCCTTCTTCTATGCCCTATCGTTGCGTAACCCGGTGGCGGTGGATTAATGTTCTCACCTTCCAATGAAAAGATCGCGAGTTCGAGTGCCGCCTGGGAATATTATCCTTCGCCAAGGGCATGGGTATTTGTAATTTCAAGAACGTCAATGTATGTTTAGTCTCAATCTCGCCCAATAAAGACGCTAAATAAATAAACTGATGCTCGGTAGCTCCTTTTCCTCTGGTTCATTTTACCGTTTTATTTCTTCTCCACAGTTACTTCTTTAAAACCTCCAAATTGCGTTTAACTCTTTGTCTCCACGCTAATTTTCTTCGCCGCATAAAGCTACAATTCATTTCAAAATTTTAACTTATCTTTAACTGAATAATATGAAAGGAAGTAAATAAAACATAAGAAAAATGTGATCACAGGATGATTTACCTAAAAAATTCCCCCATAATCTTCCACATTGGTAGTTTTTCATTCACAAGCAGCATTTTTCTGATATATCTATTCCCATTCAGAATTTGCAATCCTTCAACTATAAAATTACAGCATGAGCAGTTTTAAAATCATGTTAAATTAAAATGGAGAAAACATTTATAAAGCGGTCACATAAGCCCGATTACTTAATTTAATCCTGGTTTTACAATCAGGAATAAAAACATACATATATAGGAGTGGTTTCCAATTTTTCTAATCATCTTGAATTATTTATTTCTATGGTGGAAAATATAAAGAGTAAAACTAATTGGTTAACAAAAACACACTCATTAAACACTTAAATGTTTCGGTGGTAACACCCACCTTCTTCAGTACGAGGCGTTCCGCCAAAATGGAGCAGTTTCTACAAATAAATATTGAATTTAAAGGTTATTTAAACAAAATATGGGTTTATTTTAATAAAAGAAATATTATATAGACATGGAAATAATTTCCACAATACTTTGTTATTTCTCTCCCCTTCTACGTGATTTTAGTTTTTTTAAACCCTGGTGATGGACCATAAATTATTTCCATCACCGGAACGAAAAAGTGTTAAACCAAACATATTGAAATTTACCAATGCAATGAAGGTTTCGCAATGTTTAACGGGATCGATTATGCCCCGGAATAGAGTTAATTTATAACCTCCGTTGAATACTTTAATGACAGTCAAAGATTATTGAGGCTAATCACAGCACGATGATTTATTGGGAAGGATAAATTTAAATAGGTAATAAATTTTAATGCATGAAATATTATTTAATATTTTGTAGTATTTTTAATCATAGGTTATTTAATCGCCGTTTTTAAAAAATTAAGTAAATAAAAATTCGTGCGCAGCATTTAATATCCTGGTGATACAGAAGTAAGGAAATTCTTTTTGTTAGCATGGCAATTAATGGTCGCGGCTCTTAACGTGTTTGTGTGTGTAAATATATATATATATATATATATATATATATATACATATATACACACACACACATATACATATATATACATATATATACACACACATATATATACATATATATATACACACACACACACACACATATATATATATACACACACACACACATATATATATGTACACATTCAAACACGAAATCCCGCCAAACAGCGAACAAATACTCATTTACATAGAAATATATATATAAGGAAAAGGGATAGGTTCTCCTGTGTTCGTCCTTTATGCGTGTTCCTATCCCTTTTCCTTATATATATTTCTATGTAAATATATGTATATATATATATGTATATATATATAT
Organism: Hetaerina americana; assembly: GCF_022747635.1. NCBI lineage: Eukaryota > Metazoa > Arthropoda > Insecta > Odonata > Calopterygidae > Hetaerina > Hetaerina americana. The sequence continues at coordinate 28,811,057 of NW_027286070.1, forward strand.
ATGTATATATATATACATATATATATACATCCATGAATACATTTAAATACATGTAAATACATGTTTATGTATTTATACAGTTATATGTATAGAAATATGCGTATAATTCTGAGTTCAGTTACAAAAATATGCTTAAGATGACTTTATTTTAATGTTCCCTTTAATTGCTACTAGAAACAATAATGAATATTTACATGTTTTAAATAGTAAACTGGGCTTCATGAATTTCATATTTGATGAGTTACTATTGAATTGAACTTTGGCATAAGCTTCGCGAAGGGTGACGGCATTGGAATGTGCTCTGGCTTCTTTACTCATTCAAGCCATAAATGACTCTTTCGGATTAATATTAGACCTGTTTACGTCCAAAATAGCGTTTTGGTAGTCGTAAATGAGGCATTTAGATGAATAATAGATCCTATTATGCCCTTTAAGCCTTCTTTTGAAACTTCTCGTAATTTGTATGCGTAATCGTCAAGAAAATGTTTTCGCCCACCTAATGCGATTTTAATTGATCCAAAGAATCCTAATGTAGTCCAACCTTGCAGTTATATAACATATTATTTCTCGTCTTTTTGACCGTTTATTTTGTACTTATTCAAATATTTGGATAATAAAATCTGTGGATGAGGTAACGAGGGATTAGGATGTAACCGATTCCATGCTATCATACCATTTTGTTTCTGCTTTCCTTGAAAATTAACGTCAGATTATTTTTATCATAATTTCTCTTTAAGCCATGTTAGCTATTTCTTCGCTGGTAAATCCACTTTGGTTCTAACTAGGACTAAGCCTTCCTGACCTCCTCCTATCCACAGCTACACAACCCATTCCGTTCTCTCCCAGTCACCAATCCCGATGTATTCCGGCCTCCTCCACCAAACCATCGCCTATATCCCCAGCTACTGCCTTCTCCTCCACCTCCTTCCCTCACCCCCATACGCCCCCACACGCGACCCACCCATACATCTCCACCTTTCCTCCCCCCCCCCCGCAACTACCACCCCGATTGCCGCGATGCCGCGTAAATTGATCCCTTCTACGAGGACCCAAAACCCTTTGCCCATCTCAAGCCCCCATCCCTCCGACCCCCGCCTCCAATTCCACCTTTCCCCTACCTTCCGGGCTGTTCTTTCCCATCCCATCCTCCGCCTTGATCCTTCTCTCTACCTACCCTCCCTCTCTCACTAAAGAATACACTCCGCCCCACTTCTCGGTCCCTTAATTCACCCGACCGCAGCAGTCGGCCATTGGGAGCCACAGGATAATTTTCCTTCCCCCTCCTCGCCTTCTCTCACACTCCCGGTATGCTTGTAACTCTTTCCCTACCGCTCTCTTCTCCCGTTCCCTCGCGCTTCACTGCGTTTTATTTTTATTCATGGATCCACCGCCTATACCCCTCCTCGACCCATCCAGTCACTCAATGAAGGTGAAGGGAATAAAGAACAAATATGATAAAGATTTGATTGGAAATAAAAAAAGGGTGAAGAGGTTCGCTTTCCCTTTCCCCCTCTCGTAATTTGCTTGCCTCTCAAAACCTATTCTCATATATATTAACTTCATATCCACTCCCAACGTATTTACATCCTCCATATCACTAGTCAGTTTGCACTCGTTCACCAAACATCTTCTTGTTAGGAAGATACTTGAACCGACCTTTGAAAATTTCCAACCTATAAGCGTACTATAGGAGTAATTTGACGTATTCTTGCTAATTTATAATCTATATTTCAAAATTTGTCACGAGATTTAGTACTCAGAAGACATTTCTTTAAGTTTTATTTAATAGTGTATAAAATACAGCCTGTTTACTGCTCATCAATCGAAGATGCGCAAAAACGATTGGTTTCAGTAATTAAGTGGAAATTTTAGTTCTTTCCGAGAGAATTTTGACCATTGGATTCATTTATCCCATCCGCATATATGAATTATCCAATTCCTTCACTCCATTTCGGAGATATCGCAGATAGTAATCCTCGGATATGAGCATTCTTTTATGCATCACATAATATTCTGTTCATAGGTGTAAGATTTCAACGAAGCCAAATCACTTCTGTGAACGGTAGAATAGCAAAATTAATAAATAGGACATCTCTCGTTCATCATATTTACGAGCAAAATATGATTGATTTCCAAAAAAAATAAATGATACATAATGGATTTGCTTATTCTTTTCACTATTATTTAAAACTATATTTTATTCAATGGCAATGAAAAACGTTATCTCTTTACCTTGTATTGAATCGAAACCTAGTCAGAGCACTTTCACCTCACCCCACGAAGTTACAGGCAAACGCACTTTTAATATTTTTCACCGCAAAAGTGCTTTGTATTCTCAATTCTCAAGCTTTGTATTTCTCAGTAAATGGCTCATCTCAATGCCTCTTTCTTCGATCTATTTCATAGGTACGGCCCACATGACTAGAACAGGAGAACTTCGGGCGGTTAAACTTTTCTTGAATACCAAATTTCATTAATACACGGTATTGACAGTATTTAAAAAAACCTGACGTTCTACTAACGTCGAGTTTTGTCGCTTTTCCGTTGTTCTTCTCACTTAGATTGTTAATTTTAAGATCGAGATTGATCAAAAATGCACCATATTTAAAGCTCACGCATCAAATTTAGATTGTGATGGCACAACTTTACTGGGTATTTCCACATTTTCACACGCGGTCACTCATTTGAGTGAGCGTTCGCATTGCCTTCACTCTTATCGAGTTTTTGTCTGTTCTGAAGCAAGATCTCCCAAGATCTTTTTTTCTTTATTTTCCTCAGTAACTGGTGGAAATAAAGTGGGGAGAAGAACGAGGAGAGGGAGATGGGATAGTGCCTCTGAAATTCCCCTCATAAATGTTTACATGCGCATGTGCTGGCGTCTGTACTTAAGGTTTTAGCTCTCTCCTCCACTCCCAAAAGGAAAATTATTTTGTCGCTGGTGGAGCTGCCTTCGCTCCTTTCGCTGGGGTATTCTGCGGGATATCGTTAATGCAACAAGCACCGAGGCACTCCTTCCCACGCGCCGATTATTATCAATTTACCCTTCCCTATTTTCTTCGTTATTCCTCGCAAAAAGGAAAAGCTCCATTGGGCGATAACCAAGCGGAATAGTAACAGATATATATATATATATATATATATATATATATATATATATATATATATATATATATATATATATATATACACACGAGTATATACGTAAATATGTGTGTACATCCAAAATACTATTTCGCTCTTCATATTTATTTTGCCTTTCATGCTTTTCTTTTATGGTTAATCTTGCAAAAAGCCCTAATAAATGCAAATAATCCTAAAAATATTATTCATTTATCTTTCTTTTGAATCCTTTATTAGCTCATAAAAACGAGATGTTGTTGTGGTGGTAGAGCTACATGCTTTGATGAAGTCAAAACTTAAAAAATCAAAGGAAATACCTAGACTGACGTTCATCAAAGTGATTTTACAAAATAGAAACTGTGTGCTTAAAAATTTAATATGCGTGAACATTTTGAATAACAAAGATCCTATAGTAAACCTATGATAAAGAACAAAATAATTACACATTAAGTCTATTGAAACCATGTTCATCTAACCTCTATAAGGTATATCTATTAAATGCATTCATTTTCACGTCATATGATATTAAAAAATAATCTCAGATGAAAATCGTATTTTGAAATATTTATCAAAAATAAAAATGATGAAGTTCAATGTTCAAGCCCTACAACCACTAGTTATTAAATAACAATATTTCATTTACGAGTGTCGCCGCAAGGGTTTGCCGCTGTAGGTTACCTGCATTATTTCCATTCTGAAAACTTCATTTTGCTATTAAGTGATTAATTAATAAATATTTTATAAATACATACCGTTTATACCTCTGACTATTATCCAGACCAGTCAAAATTTATTCCAAAGCACGCAGAGTTTTGAAAGCGTCACACTTCATAACACCTTCCGATAACGAAACTTTCTCTCTGAAAATTTTAAATAATGTATTCATTTATCTGTCTGCAAATTAAATAAGGCATAAAATATTTATAGAACAAATTTTAATGGTCAAATAATTATTTTCTTAATGCTGGTGGTTTTCAGTCATGTGGGGGCGAAAGTATCAACGTCGTAGTGAACAAAGTTGGCACCGTAAATTTTAGTTGACTTGGTTTCATTATATTTTTCTACGATTGCAAAACTACGTTCTGATCATCCGCATTACTCATTCTGAGAGATCGGGATAGTGTCGGAGATATACTATTTCGGAGAAGCGGATTTGTAAAAATAACTCATATCACTCATGTCCAAACACATTTTTCTTATTGTTGCCCCTTTTGAAAAAATAATTTTTCCCTGTATTTATGAGCCGTGTGAAAAACTTTTCAGCAATTATTTTTTAGACAAATCCATCCGTTACTAAAGAATACATTCCGCTCATGACGGTTCAAAAGTCACGAGTTTTTACTACGTATGGATGGTGAAATTTTCCGCTTATAGCACTGAGGTCGAAATTTTTACGGCCATAGGCTTAAAAAATTATAAAAGAGGACTATCGGTTTTTTTTCAACATCCCAAGCATACCTACCTCCACAAAACAGATTACATTTCGGCACATTCACGAAAGTTTAAAAGTATTATATAACCATTCATGTAATCTCTTTCGCAATAAAGAGCAATTCATTTAGATTAAAAAATTTTTCCACAATCTGCTGGCATTTTAGTCTACCAGAGTGACTTAACCAGATAATTTCTGCAGAATTTAAACTTGTTTATTCAGGCCAGACCCGCGGGAATTAGGTTCATGACTTCTGACCCAGGAGAGTGATATACATATCACTTAGGTTTATTATTATTACGGAAATCTACTGTATAAGTTAGACTTTTGATAGACATACAGACTAACTACCGCTATACTTACAAGCCACGCCTACCAAGACTCAACCTGACACCTAACGTTACGCAGAATAGTCTTTTCAAATCCTAATTCTTTTCAACACCCTTCCGTTATGTCTACGAAGATGTATAGGCCACCTCTCCCAATTTAGATAATGGGATACTATATTTAAAAATGCATAGAGCAATTAAATTAAAGGAAGGTTGACTTTTTTTGTTTTTCTCGGTGACCGCCTCCGACCACTCCGACTACTGGAATCGCCGGCCGCGCACGCTTCACACATAAGCGACCCTCTGACACTCCAACGGCGAACCGACATTTCACACGACCGGAAAGGAGGCTAGCTAGTAAACTGGTTTACTGCTGGTTTTTTTGCAGGATTAAACGATGGAAGGATCTGAGGTAAGGTCGCACGAACTGGCATAGAGAGAGTAAGGAGAGAGGTGGAGAGAATTCAAACCGTTTTAACCCTTCGTCAAGTGTATTCGCAGAGTGAGAGAGAGAGGCGAGGGGAGAGCGGGAAAGGTTCAGTGTTGACTCCACAAATGCGCACAAGGGCCCCCGTCACCTTCACTGCCACCCCGCCTCCTCTTCCCGCTTGGATCCCACTCTTCCTCCCCCGCTCCCGTTCGACCATTCAACCCTTTCTACAACGCACCTTCGCTCTCCCACGTCACCCAGCAGAGTCCCCCGCCGCTAAAACCTTTAGACCCTTCCAAAGCCTTCACCGCGCTCGTTTGTGGGCGTCATTCATCTTTTTGACCCATTCTACACACGCGCATCCACGCACGCACACAATCACTAGTGCGTTCACTCCTTTTCCCGGTAACCCGTTCGCCGACATACATACATACATCATCCCCCATTCAGCCCTTCACGGAATTGCCGCCTTCGTTGCTGCTGCATCTCACCGCCTCCCATCCTTTCCCTGCCTGAACTCACCCATTCCCCCCCCCCGCCTACTACCTCCCGCCGCTTCGCAGCCACACGAAAATGCACTGCGCAAGTGGATGATGGGATAGCTCGCACTCGCGCGGGGCTCAATTTGTCGTCGCCGGCAGAAGGATCGTTCGGTCTCTTTGCGTAGTGTGTGTACCCGAAAGGGTTGGATGACTAAGTGCTCGCTCGCCTGCCGTCGCATGAAGGATGGCGGGGGTGCTACCGTGATATGGTTGGGTAGTGAACAATTTTATTTTCACTGCAACTACGCCCCTCCAAGATAAGCACAAAGTATTGTAAATTACAGCAACTAAAGTCACGAGTGTAATTTAAAATTTTTCACAGTAAACGGCAATAATAAACTGCAGAACACGACTGACTGAATATGTTAAAGGAATTTAAATGGGCAAATTGTACCTTTCTTCGTTACTGGGCATATGCTTCAAAATATACCCATGTCTAAAATAAAATACTATAACATCAAAACCATATCTATAATAAAACCTTTGAAATGTGAAATTCTTCAAGGACGAAATCCCGACGGAGACCGAAATACAGGAATCTTAATATGAATATATTGCAGGTTTTATTCTCAAATAAGCCGCTCTATAATTCCCTATCCGTGAATTGCGGACGGAAAGCATTCGTCACAGCATATTTTATCCGAGTCTGTTACATTTCAATCGATTTTGACGGGAATAAAAATGGAAACCAAAATTTTCGGCTAGTAATTTTGCCCTTAAAGGTGCTTGAAATTTTGCCTTCCGAGCTATAAGAATTTTCTCGGACGTTCATGTCCATTTCTTTACCTCGTCTAAGATGGAAAACCATCACATTCTGGAAAATTACGCGTTTCCATGCTATTTCGCATGTGGAATATTCACTGAACTCAACGGCCAAGTAACTGCGCTAGCAAATTTATTAATTAAAGATTAAATAAATACAATATAATGTGCTCGATTTTCGTTCATCTGATAGAGGCTTCTAAATATTTTTCCATAAACTACTAAATATTGGAAGACAGATCATCGGGGAATGGAATCGTATATGACGTGGATAACTGCTTGTGGGACTCACGTAATGCGACGTCAAGAGCTGAGGAACCATTTCTTCAGGTACACTCTTGCAAAAGAAGAAACATACGACGACACAAGGCTGAAATTTAAAAAAGCAATTGAAACTCTGTGAGACAAGGAACTCCGAGTACAACCAAAATCTTAAGAAAACACCCGTATCTAAATGCTCATGGTAACTTAAACTTGAAAAAATTGCGTTTTAGAGAGCTGATCGTAGCTGCTGTAGTATTTTTCATTAAATTCCCCTCTTCTGCCCTCCGGGTATTACGACGGAAAAACTAGGAAGAAGAGAGAAGCGAAACAAGTGAATGACCCAATTTTGAACATGATAGGTCAAGTATAACCAATGAAAACGTAGAAGTAAACACAATCGAAAGTCTCAAATAATTTATTATAGAGACCTTTTATTATAGAGACCTTTGCAATGATAAAATTTATAATTGCAGTTGCATTTTATGCTTTGGTATTGGTCAGTAGCAGGGTAAAATTTATCATTTTAGTCATCATCAATTATTTTTTATCATAAAACGCCGTAGCATGAACCAAGCTGAACATCTTTGCAACTTTATTTCGTACTCCTCTTTTGAAACAGCATGTTTCCAGAGATTTGACTGCTAATATTTCGAGTTTAATATGGCCTTAACCACCACAAAAACGAATTGCATTAAAACAAGAAAAGTCATGCATCTATTAGGCACACTCCTCACCTGCGGCCCACTAATCGTCATTATAAGCAAATATGAAGTGAACGAATGTGTAATACGTACCACACTTTGAGGAGGTACCCTACTCAATAATGTATACAAAACATGAACTCATTACTCACGTGTTTGGAGAATTTATTTCATGATGACTATTATGTATTTTTAAGTGCGTTATATATATATATATATATATATATATATATATATATATACACACACACATATATATGTACATATATACATATATATATATATATATATATATATATATATATATATATATATATATCTATGTATCTACATACATATATATATACATATATATCTATGTATATACATACATATATATATATGAATATATACATATATGCATAGGTACATATATATTTCTTTTTTAGTTTCTGAACTGAGGGTTGACTTAGGAAATAGTGAATTTGGCGGTTTATCTGGGGGAAAATATTAAAAACTCAATGTCAGATAGCACCGACTAATCCTCACATGCATTATGTCGTACGTCAAAAATGTATGCCACGTCGTCGAGTGCGTATTTCTTGAATAAATTACATTAGCAAGACCTGAATTAATAAAGCACAAACCGCACGTTTCCACGCAGGGATTTGTGAACCTGACTTGACAGCAGATGGATTGATTTTCCATGCTGGATGAGCCTGTTGAATAATTGGACCGCTTGATAGTCGAAAGGTCACGAGCGCCTGTTCCGACTTGGTTTGTGGTTGCATAAACTCTGCAACTTCGACTCCTGGATTATCTAGAGGGAGGCGCAAAGCAGTGTATTGGGTGGACTGTGGGAAGAGAAAAACAAACCTTCGGAGCGCTGAAATACAAAAAAAAAAGTATTGATATGCGTCATTATATCAAATAAAAACCGTTTCAAGATAAAAGTTAAGGAAATTAACTAGGACAGGTATTATCTCTAATTTAATGGATCTCATGTATTTTACTTACTATTATTATTCTCATCAATGCTAGCATTCTGGTTAAGGCATAATTTGGCTGGAAACACTGACTAAATACAATCAAATTTCTAAGCCTTATCTAATACGACACAATGCGATACCCTACACTGCAATAAATCTGTCTTCAATTCCAAACTCTTTCTGCCTCATTTGATTCTCCTCAGCATGCCTATTTTCCGAACCATATTCTCAGCATCATACTTGTTGGTCCAACATTCTTCCTTCCATCACAGTCTTCAAGGTTCCATCGCCACTCAAAATGCACTGCATCCACCTTTCGTTCCTCCTTTGAAATTATCACAACCATCTTACCCCCATGTCTAGTACTTCGTTTGTATCCGTTTCCGTTTGTTTTACCTCTCCTAATAAATATCGAACGATTTACGCTTATTCCCTTGTTCCTAGACCTTTGCTCGGCATTGACTCGCCGGACACTCTCTGCTCTTTGTACCAAAGTTTAAGCTAATCTTTTTAATACATCCTCACAGAAGGTCCTTGTCCTCAATCCCTTCTTGTTATTTGAACCCATCCTTTCGAAATACTTCTTGCCTCTGGTACTTTAACAACATTCGTACGAAAGAATTCCTGGAAAGATGAAATTCTCTACCTGCTTTGGTTTGCTATTCATTCTGGTGCTTGCGTTCCCACATTTTCAAATCTCTAAGGGGAATCACCGACGCATCGAAAGATGGTGAAAATTTAAAAAGTTCATTTTGCTGGCAGGAACTTAAGATACAATAGTTTAACATAACTCTGAAAGATTATAATGCCTGCAAATCCGTGAATACTTTCGTTTTTCAACGTTTTCCAATTCTCGGAGGGCAGGCCACTGCATGCAGACTTTTGAGAATGACAGTACGTCTTAATTCAATCACCGTGACATACGTTTCTGCCAATCAACAATGATATAGCTGACTTCCAGATATTTTACCGCGCGTGTCAAAATATAGGTATACTTCACATTAGATCGTTCCGTTTACCGCGCGTTTTGCGCTGGCGGACCGATATCTGTTGTCAGAGCAACCATAACGTCGTGGTTACATCGATGTGTTTAACACAGCGTAGGTCTAAGCAGGGAGAATCAAAAATCCTAGCGTAGCATGCGAATGGATTGCTCGTGGAGTGTGTTTATGCGTGTGCACTTTCAACGCTATTAGCGGCCGGGCTGTCACATTACTGACCGTATTCTAGTATTCGTTCGCGCATCCCCGGCATGGGCTCTGTGGTCCCATGACGCTGCATTCCATTCTGCTGCACTTCTGGCCAGAGACTAAATTTGCTCTCTATAACGACGGACAAAGTTTTGCAGGCCGGCTGCTAAGTATTTTGTGCACCGGAGCTTAACGTGGAGGCGCTTGCTAATTGATTAATGCAGACCGAACCAGGCGAGGCTGCACGTCGACGAGTTGGCAATGGCCTCACTCATCTCATTAAAAACTTAGCAGTTAATGGCTTCCCCCATGAATTCCCGAAAACCGCTGAAACATTTTTTTTAAACGCATTATTCATTCGTTTCCTATATTTTTCGGAACCCATATAATGGTTTTAAGGTCTCTTTCTAGCGGTAATCCCATGAAAATCTACGTTTAGCCGAGGTGCTTTATCTCGCTGGAGTTACGCTGACGTAATGAAAGAGGTACCTGGAGCAATCAACGTGATGGTTGCATTTAAAGGTGCCGGGGTTGATTCAAAGCAGAATGAAATTTTCCTTTTGGTTGATGTTCGTTTTTATTTTAATTTCAGGTTAGACTTTTTTATATTTGTTGGCGTGAATGGATTTGTTATTTTAGACCTTTAACCGATTCCTGAAAGAGTTTCACGTGAAAGCTAAATGAAATAGTATAGTTAGTCCTATATTTAACGATAGGGTCGACATTTCTACTTCTGGTCCCACGTAAATATTTCGTCACTTTAACCAAATTCTTCTATATTAATTATTTAGGCATATGAAAGGATAAGTTTTGGGCTTTGGAACAAAATGCGTATTTCAACGGACAAGTATACAAAAGAGTTTTTGCATTGATGATAATAGGGGTCGAAATGTTTACTTAAATATGATCATTAGCATTACAGGCGTGAGCTGTAGTGTTTTTTTATAATTATAACTTAAGTCCACCTCTTTCCAAATGCACTTTTTGCTGAACTGACCAGACAACGACGTATTGATTAGCTGTTACCTGAACATTTGTTCATCTCAGTCTATTGATTGTGACGGGGTAGACAATTGCATGTTTATTTTAATTTAAGGTAAGATAAGGGCAGCCAAGAATTACTCGCGATTTCATACGCAATGTGACCTTTCAATTTTCTGAACGAATTAATGCATTTGTGCCTTTTAATTAGTTACCTTAATCAACCGATACTATCATAAACAGCTTCCTTCACTCCATTGTTTTCGTCACATGAGACAACAGCCAATTGATTGGTGACAATAACACCAATCAGCTTGGTCGCACAGTAACCGTGGGGTTTAACCAGAGAGATTTGCTCAACTGCCAAAATGCTAGGCAAAAATATTTACTGCGCATTCAAATGCATCCTCTAGCTCCAGTTAGAAAATGAGTGCGAATGAGTGGCTTCCGATGCTGAGTATCGATGTGAGTGACGTATTGAACCCGACCCCGAAAAAGTAAATAACTCCCATTCGGTTTCGCGCAGTTTTTTAATCTGCTTTGTGTCCGAAAATCTTTCTTTAACATTCATTTCAATCAGTTGGCATGTAATTATGAGCGATCACTTTTCATCAAAATTATTCACTCACTTTGTTCATTTCGTAAATAAATACAAACACAAATCCCCTTAACATATGTTGTCATTTATTACGGCGTTTCTTCAACTCGCTCCATATTATACACGATTTGACAAAAAAATATTTGAAAAACTTAGGATTTACCATATTTTATGAAAGATATGAAAAATACAGCGAAATATCGTATGGCGGTTAGGAAAATGTTAGGCCGAAATCACAACAGAATGTTGGTCTCCTTTCCTGTAATAGGTACCCTATTGGTTCATACCAAAACGCTGGTGCGACTCTTGGCCATTAGAATTAAACGTGAAACAGAGCGTAGTGATAAATTTTTGGAAAAAGAACAATTCCCTCCCGAACGCCTACCGTATTGGGAACACCGAAATGGAATGTGTAGACCCAATTGATTACCTAGGCATTACCCTGACTCACGATCTCTCCTGGGTAAAATACTAACGGGGAATTAGCGGACAAGCTAACCAAAAATTAGAATTTATTAGAAGATTACTTGGAAAAAGTGATGAAAAAGTGAAAGAAAAATGTTATCCGCCGTTAGGCCTCATTTAGAATATGCTCCAAGTATATGGGATCCTCACGAAGTTGCATTAATTGCCAAATTGGATCGCAGGCAGCATAGAGAAGCTAGTGTTGTAAAACTTTGGTATGATAAACTTAGAAGTGTATCCAAAATATTAGAGTACCTAGCCAATACCTAGAATCACTCACGGAGCGAAGGTTAAATTACAGATTGAAGCTCTTGCATAAAGTGGAAGGGAGTCTCTTTAGCAGTGATGTTGAAAATGTATTCTTACCCCAATTTTCCTACGGTAGGAGAGATCTTGTTAGTAAAATTAGAGTGATTAAGTGTAGAACATATAGGTTTCAGATGTCATTTTTCCCACGAACGATAGGGATCATAATAACATTGCCCGACCTCGGCAGTGTTATGTTCGGGTAAAATTTAGTCTGGTGTATATTTGCACAGCCTAGCGTTGGATTGCAGGGTACATAAGTAAATAGATAAATAAATAAATAGATTCTTTTCATGGTCAATAATTTATTATTGTTTTTGAGTTAATATGAAAGTCTTTGGTTTCCAGTTTTAGTTTTACATACATGTGGATTGGCCTTCCTAAACAAATAAATACCAAAAATGCATGAGCATAATATCTCACAGCGGATGGTCTATAAGTATAGCCAGACGACGGAGTATTAAGGGAGGCATCACTACAAAAATAAAAGAAAAGCAAAACCCCGGTAAATGTGCTTGGTTGCCTCTAGGGACCGAATTTGAAACATTATCTATCATTGCTATAAGCGGAAGAAATGAAACACGATACGAAGGGAGTTTGTAAGCACGAAGAGAACAGATGGCAAGTCATAATCGCCATGTGAGTAGATGGGGGGTAATCTCCCCAACCCAGAACTGCGAACTACGACGTGAAGCACTAGTATCTAGCGGGAAAAAAGATTTATATGGGGTTAGTTGGCACAGCATGTGAGTGGAGACTGTGTTTGACCTCCTGCTACCGGGAAGTCAAAGCCTGGGAAGAGAAAGACAGCTATCACCTTCTGTATATTTTACTAGAATGGGCACACACAATGCTGCGGAAATGGTCAAAAGTCACTCAGAGTAGTGCCCGGCTTGAGGCATTTGACATATCCCCGTATGTTGAGCATGCATTACTGCCCTGTGTATTCCCTCTCCGCTTCGAGTTGCCCACACACTCGGGGAACGCACACAGAGTTTATACGAGCAAATGCGACTCATTTCATAGACACTAATTGCACTATAAAGACAGGATGTACATCAAGCGTTTTTGAAAAAAGAAAAATTCTAGCCAAGTTATTATCGTGCAGAATGTATCAACCTTGTACCCGATGAATCCCCCTCGGATGAACTTTTATGACATAGCCGAATATTTTTGTTATGACGTGTATTTTTACAATTCCTCATAGTGCCTTTCACTCTAGTTTCCGTCAGTTTATAACAAAAGGACTCCATGGAAAAGTAAAATCTTACTAGCCGTTCATAAAAAATGAAAAGTATACAAATCTTTTAGACTTTTGGTTGAGTGAGAAGTCATTACATTTAATGTTTAGACCTTATTTGCAAATTTCCCTTTTTGTTCTATAAATAAATGATTAAGCAATGGAGTTGAGCTTACTGTCATTCTTGTGTGAGACCGAAACGCTCATAAATTACCGTTCGCAGTAGATCTTTTGTTTGAAGTCCATAACCAAACTCGAGTATCGTTTGCTAAAATATCACGGGTTTGAGCAAGGCCATAAGCTTGTCTGTTGCGAGGACTACTGTCCACCGCCATCTCGTTAATCTAGCGGTAATTGACGTTGACATTGTATTATAGACCCCACGGCTAGATGGACATATCTATTTGCCTTCCTCTGTCTTAGGTGCCTATATAAGACAAAAATTATCCTTTCAATTACGAATGACCTCTGTTCAGTTCAAAACTGATTTAAGAGTCTTACTATCGTAGTTTTTTCTTCCAAATATTGGGAAAAAATATTCTATTGCCATTCTTCAAAATATGTTACACATCCTTACACATTGTCATTATAAATATAAAAGGAACAACACCAAGTTGGTACCCAACAAAATATCGAATTCTCTCACCTTCTATTCTCCAATATCGCAAAAAGTAAGGATCTGAGGAAATGAGGAGAAGAAAGGAAACAGCAACAGGGTCAAAGGGGATTGAGGTAGTTCAGTCCTTGAGTAGGAAGATGGGGATTCAGAGGAAGGGGTTTGATTGTTTGCTTGCGCCAGGAAATACGAAAAGTGAGACTCTTAAGAAAGCAATCTCAAGTCAAACTGTTTACCAATTCCCTTGGATTAGTAAAGGTCAAGGGGCAGACCAAATCGCTCAATATTACAGATTCCAAAGTTAGTATTAATCAGGAGTGTGATGATTCTGGATTAATATATTCCACTGAATCAAAATCGGCTAAAATATTATTTGAGCATTAAAATACGCATTACTTTTATTCATACCTATCTAGGTCTGATTTGTCTACTTAAACGTTTTTTAACACTTTAAATGTGACTATTGTGAGAAACTCTCGTAGATATTCAAGTTTACTGTAAATAAAAATTAAAAAAAAACATTTATCGCCGATTAAAATGGCTTTTAAAGAGTCGTGGCACATCTTGACACCAATCCGGGTGCAGGATGTTGCCAATGAAGTTTCAAGCATTGATCGTGATGAAACTCATAAAATTTCAAAAACGGTTCCCCGCTCTGGAAATTACACGCAAAAACCCACCACAAAAGCAATCATCTCGGTGATCGTTGCGTCTATCATCATCAAGTGGATCGTGAAATTGTCATTCTCCTGCTGGTGTGAGTCCACGAAAAGAGATATTGGTAGGGTCTTACGAGGCCACATTCAAATTTGCCATATTTTCAAAATGGAAATATCATTTTCAATATTGTCACGTAAAACCAGATACGAAAGCTAGCTTACCGGAACCAATATGGGTAAGCTTTTATTAAAAGGAACATTAGGTAAATTCGGGCAGGTCGGTACTCGGGACTTTTCTGTCTACTACGTGACCACCTTGCGCGTGCGGACTTCGGATTTTAATTAATATACTCTTTCTCTTCTTCTTTACCACTACAGTAGACGTACCCTTTTTGTTCAGTGACCTCGTAAACTACTTGCGTTACTGCACTACTATCCGTAAACTGGTCGTTTCAAAAAAGTCCTGCTTGAGAAACTATAGCCACGATGACAAACGTAGATAACCAATTGTCGTCATCTTACGGAAAGCTTAATCGATCTAAGAGAAAATACAGAGGCACCTGAATGCAATTTCCCAAATTTTCAAATGTCATTTTCCATTGAATATAGTTCCACCCTCTAGGAGGAGAAGTGTGCCAGGAGAGTTGGAAGGAAAAAGTGCTGAGTGCTGAAGAGAGCTGAAGGAAAAAGAGGGTATGAGTGAATCAGTCGAATCAGTCGTTGGCGGTGGCGAAGTTAACAGGGAAATGCGACATGTATTTAATTCAGGGTAAGAACATACTTGCAAGAATAAAGTATCACAAAAATTATCTTTAGCAGTTTATAGCCTCCCATGGCCAGGAAAAACGTTTTTTTATTTACAATATATGATCAAGTGGACTCATATTTTCTTAAAATTCTTAAATAATAAGTTAACGCAGTCAAATATAGTATCCTCATTGCTAGTAGTGTTAGAAGACGCCTCGGTAGTTAAGCTGGCTAGGGCACTCGACCGGGCAGCAAGGGATCCGGGTTCGAATTCAATCTAAGACGAGTGATTTTTACAGTACACTTTGAAATTCTTGCATTAGAATACGCATTAGCGGATGATTGTATTAAAATTTACTGCCGCGGTAATTCCCTAATGTAGGTATCCCAAACACTTTCCAATTAAATTTCCCTGCCCTCCCTTTCTATCATTTAATATATTACCAAAGCTCCCCTCTAAATCAGTCCTCTCCCTCATAGGTCATATGTAGAATTATCAGATTAATAAGTTCTTCAAAGTAATTATATGCATAGAAGCTCTACAATGTCACAGTCTATTGTACCATATGATATCAATTTCCCCTTAAAATACAGCTAAATGCTTACTTTCCAATTAAATTCCCCTGCCCTCCCTTTCTATCATTTAATAAATTACGAAAGCTCCCCTCTAATCAAATCAGTCCTCTCCCTCATAGGTCATATGTAGAATTATCAGATTAATAAATTCTTCAAAGTAATTACGAGGGTCATCCGGAAAGTAGTACCCGTTCGTGCCGCATGAAGTGCTGACGACGCGAGTAGCCGCTGGACGAGGTCAGATAGCTTCAGTGGCTTGTCTGCCTTCTCTGAGCCAAGTTGCGTGACGCTAGCATTGCCTGTGTTGTTTCTGTGATTGTTTACAATGTTTAAAAAAATTGAGAACGCCGCCAGTTGTGAAGTGAGGGCAGTGATTAAATTCCTCAATGCAAGAAACGTTCGCCCATGTGATATTCATCGCCAATTAAAGGAGGTGTATGGAGACAATGTAATGGACGAGTCGTCTGTTCGGCGGTGGTGTCGCAACTTCAACATGGGGAGGGGGAACACACACGACGATGAGCGTTCGGGTAGACCGTCTGTCATTACAGACCAACTGGTGAGCTCAGTTGACGAATTCGTGAGGAACGATCGGCGCGTCACAATTGATGACATCTGTGAGCATTTTCCCAATGTTTCTCGAACAATTGTTCATGAAATTGTTAAACACCATCTGCATTATGCAAAAATTTGTGCAAGATGGGTCCCTCGCGTATCTCAATGAGCTGGCGGCGAAGGACTATGCAGCAGGAATACAGAAACTTGTCACACGTTATGACAAATGCCTTAATTTGCTTGGAGATTATGTTGAGAAGTAGTTTAAAGTATCCTCTTTCAAATAAAATTTTTTATGTTTGTTAATATTTACTTTTGTGTCTTTATTTCACGAACGGGTACTACTTTCCGGATGACCCTCGTATATTCATAGAAGCTCTACAATGTCACAGTTTATTGTACCATAAGATATCAATTTCCCCCTAAAATACAACTAAATGCTTACTGTGACTTCATAAATAGAAACAATCTAACATCAAATTCATTTGAGGTAATAGGTAAAAGTTAGTACACCATTCTAAAAACATTTCCACACTGCTTATTGGCATTAATCTTAGGTTACATTATCATTACCTCAGGGTAAGTATTCGAAAGACCCTGACACTACATGCTAATTTTTTGCTACCGTGAAACGGAAAAATCCGTTAATCCGACGTTAAATATGGCGCTAACTAATTACCTTTGCAATATTTCATCCCCCTTTAATTCCATTCAATTCGCTTATCCCTTTCTCCTGTCTACTTTCCTTTCCCGAAATTTTCACCTCTAGTATTTTACACTCTAGCAACACTTTATTTACAAAATGATTATCCGAGGAACAGTTTCCCGGATAAGCACTGGGAGAAACGTTAAGTCCATAATAATGTGCAGGAACCAAGCACAATCACGCAAAAACTCTATATGCTTGCCTGAATGACGATACGTACAACCCAATTTATTCGCAGAGTTGATAACCGAGCATCCATAATATTATCTCGTGCTCATGAGAAATACAAGGATCACATGTTTGAATGTCGATTGAAATTCATCCAAAAATATATCCTGAAAATATTTCCTTCCTTTTTCCCGTTGCTAAATAATTTTTTATTAGTAAACTTCCGCTAATCTCTGTATTTACAAGCATGTGCACGTTCTTATCATAACCATATAATATCACTTTTCACCACCACCACTTTTTCACTAGACAAACTTAATTTCCACTGAAAAAGCTTTACTACCGACGGTTTCGAAACATTAAATCACCTTAATGATGAATTTTAACATGTAAATACCGGGTAGGTAAACAATATTAAAATAATGAAAAAAAGCTATTATTTGGTCATAAATCTGTTCCAATTCCACCTTATTACGCCTGAAATGACAGGATTCGTCAGGAAAGCGTTCGTTGATACAAGTAGTAGTAGTATTTAGGGGGGGCGACTGACAGCTGAGGTCATTTGCGCCATAGGAGATGGACAGGAAAGGAAGAAAGGTGAAGAGAAACTCGGCGTCGGCATTAGCCTACTCTTTACGAAAGGCGCCAAGGGGTCCGCATCTTAACGTCCCATCCGACGGACGGCGTACTCACTCAAAGTGCCCTCCACAAAGCACCTCAAGTAGGGATCGAGATACCTCTGAAAAATATCCTACACCACCGGGATTTGAACCCGCGTCCTCTGGGTGCCACCAATCCGGTGGCACCCAGAGGGCGCGGGTTCAAATCTGGGACCGCACCAATCCCGATCACCATAGGTGGTACAATATTGGTATTTCCCATAATGCTCGTCCTTATTATTTCATCAAATTCATGTTTTCACATACCTTCTTGAGATGATTACGTATGGTAACGTATACGTTTCTTTTAGCCTAGCCATATTTCATGTACATATTTGTGAATTCGTGAGCAGATACGAGGGAAAATGAACTACAACAAACTTCATTCGATCCTAAAAGAAATAAAAGGCATTTACACTGATCGTGACCAACGGCAGGTATTCATTCCAGGGCTTACTGAGTTCGTGAAAACTGATCATTCCCTCAAATTTCCATTTCCCAAAGTCATCGAATAACAGGCGATTCCATCCCTCGGTGTTTCTTGATATTTCGTGAAAGAAATCGAATCATGGTTCGCATTTTTTCCAGTATGCCCGCGTTAGTCAATGTCCTCCGCCACTACGGAGTTTGAATGACATGATTTCGTTTAAATTACAGAGATATATTACGTGCTTGGGTGTATTAAATTAGAATTAGACATTTCCGTCACATGGACACTGCGTGAAATTGATGTACATTAAATTTTTTTTTCACGCAAATGTTTTTGTATTCATTTCACCGATATTTCCTCCGGATGTATGGATTGAATTGCTATTCAATTTGTTGTTGATAATAAAAAAAAAGTTCATCTCAGCTCCATGCGTGTTTCTCCTGCTTTATGAGTCCGGTTTATACGCATCGAAATTGATGATTTATATGCCGAAGCAATCGAATTTTTCACTTGATGGGCTTCCGCTTGTTCTTTGTTTTGCTTCCAGTACACACATCCTTTCTCTTCCCCAGCGCAGTACGCTGTTCACAAATGGGAATGGAGTTTTCCGTGCCAAAACCATCTGCTCGTTGCGTCAAAATTAATTAAACTCGAATTTATCGTGGAATAATAAAAAAAAATCTACGTTAAAACTTCCCCGGCTTTTTTCACCTGTCAATATAAATCATGGGTATGGAAACTTTTCCGCAAGACTGGTCATCAACGATGGGTAAATATTTATTTCTGGCGATTCGAGTACACCGTTTTATTAGGACTCTGATATTGGTGAAAAATACTCGCCAGTAATTTTATTGTAACAAACACTTGTTCTGTCAGATAAAAAATTTGCATTCATCAGCCAAGGTTTATAATTTTTCACAGTAAAAGATGTATATAGGTACTTCAAGTACATGTGGAAATTGATCACTTGGATGAAATAGCTAGATAAGATAACCTAATTCTGGTAAAAGATTGCACGTCTCAACAAAATCATGACTGACTAATGAAAGTATTTTACGCCTTTACTTGATTGAAATATTTGGCAAATATTATATATATATATATATATATATATATATATATATATATATTTATGCATACATGTATGTATGTATATATCACATCTTACTGAAGATTAAAGTAACTTTATATCCAGCATGTGTAAATTTATATTTCCATGATATTATTTCGATCGACCAAAGTCACGATTGCCTTTCACCTTAATGAAACTCAACTATTCTCTGGATTTCATAATCCATAGAACTCCATAGCATCATTCGGAAATTTATTATACGGGTATATGGTAATGTTATGGAATTAAAAAACCATAAACACAGTTATCAACCCGAAGGTCGGTTTGGCAGGTGATTGAAGTGTTCCCAGTTCCTTTCCCTGTGCCGGTTATGGTTTTCCAGGAAGATCTGGTACCCGAAAAATCACATAGCTTGGGTAGAGCTGCAGCTGTCCAGAGAGGATTCCCCATGAATCGAACCCGGGCCCTCCGGTCAGCCGTCCAAAGCTCTACCTCTGGACTACCGTGACCCACTATAACGGGATATTGTCCTTAAAAAATTTAAAAAATAAATACAAATATTTCACAAGTTAGCTCTTAAAGAAAGAAATAAACATTGTTCATCTCAGTTATGTTTTATATACGAGTACCAATATTACTACAGTTCATCCTACATTAAGCAATATTTCCCAGTTTTGGTCCAATATACTGTATAAAATAAATTATAGAAGAGTGAAATAAAATTAGTACGATGACAAAATAGTAAAGTCTGTGTATTTAATGTAGACTTATTTTTTCCAGAATGTGTGGTTTTAGAAAGGTTTATAAACGAATTTTCCCGGATGCTCTCCTCAATGAGACAGAAGGTGAACTGCACTAAATCCTCCTTCCATGACTAATAATGAATTGTAAATTTTAATCTGCTTATGTTTTAGCGATGCAAACTCAGGTCATCTAAAACAAAATATCAATAATTCCTTCTCGTTTAAAATCAAAATTCTACCATCTAGAAAATGGATACTACACATCAGCAATGTGAAAGGAAATAAATTTTAATTTTGGTACAATAAAGTGTTTGTTTCTCACAATGAGGAGCATTTTGTATTTAGGTATATATTAAACGACTAAAACACAAAAGCACTGTGGCAGGCACAATAAATTAGCATGCTACTAAATACCACACCTTTTCAAAAAGTCGAAAAATGGCAGCTTGTCATCCTTCAAGTCCTCTGCGTTAATTCACTGAGCAAACGATTTACGATTTGAGGGTTGAATCACTGGATCCCTCCTGCAACTACTATTTATCATGCTTTTATGCAGCAGAAACCTGAATCCGTTTATTTTGAAGGGGAAAATAAAAATTTGAAACGTTCAGCAAATACATGCTAAGTGTTTTGATGAAATTCATTGGCGTGTCGCATAAAGGTTTATCCTTAGTCATTCTTTCCTTCCCCTCGTAAATAAGCCATTGCCTTCATACTACAGATTCGGTCTGAATTTTCCACCAGTTCAAAATTCAGTGAATATAAATCTCCGCTCCCCAATTTTTACTAAATTATGCAAATTGGTAGAAACTAAAGAATACGTGTCACTGTAACATCGTTTTTGCGCAAGTTTAAGGTCATGTTAAATTGGTTATTATAATTAATAAACGCTCATTATAAACTCTGCCAGGTTTTTCATGGAATAATTAAATATTGTGAGTTTTTTTCCAGAGGCAATTTTGAATACGTGTGAATTTCATTTGTATATGTGTCTCTCTGTTTTTGTTGGCTTGCGCTATCTCGCTTCTCCGTTTTAATTATTATTGACATCCGTGAGACTTTCCTCCAAACAAATTACACACACACACATTAAATATATATATATATATATATATATATATATATATATATATATATATATATATTACGTATATTCTAATATAATTTGATTTACCACCTGAGCTATCGAGAAAACGTTAATTACCATGAAATATGCGGGGGGGTTAATGCAACCAAGGGCCCCGATTCAGGTCAAGAGCATCGCGGCCCGGCCAGCCGAAAGATTCTTAGTTCAAGTCCTGGTGAGGGATACATTTCTACGCTTGTGATAAATTAGGTAAAATTTCCAAAAGTGACATAGGCCAGGTCTGATTTCAATATACTTCTATGTAGATTTTGGGACTTCAATAAAAAAATATTGAAAAAAATTTTCTTTTCTCTAACACACAGATGACAGGACATACTTTACTAAAACATTTAATTCATTCACCTAAACGAAGAGCGACGATTAAACTGTTGTATACTTCTTCTTACTACTATATCATTTATAAATTTATATTATATTATGCCGACAGCTAGGATGCCGCATCGCACTTAGTAAACCGTTGGCACAGAATTTTCAGGATATTTCTTTCAAGTAGTAGTCGTAGTAGTATTTAGGGGAGACAACCGACAGCTGAGGTCATTTCGCCATAAAGGGTGGGCAGGAAAGGGTGAAGGGTGAAGAGAAACTCGGCGTCGGCTTTAGCCTACTCTTTACGAAGGGCGCCAAGGGATCCGCAGCATAACATCCCATCCGGCGGACGTCGTACTCACTCAAAGTGCCCTCCACAAAGCACCTCAAGTAGGGATCGGGATACCACTGAAAAATATTCAACACCGCAGGGATTTGAACCCGGGCCCTCTGGGTGGGAAATCAGTACGATAGCTACCGCACCAACTCGATCCCCGTATTTCTTTAAATGTCAACTTTAAAAGTGGATATGCAAACCCTTGACGCTCTTAAATCACTTTTCATTTTTAACTTTACCTACTACGGCCTTCATCCGTTTGTTTTTTTTTTCAAATTCTGACTTCATTATTTATTACTGGCAAAATATATCTATCTACCTAGTACCCCCAGCCGCTACGGTGTGTGGCAGGATATGTTTACACACCAGGCATGCAACCTAAACAAATAATTTTTACTTAACTTATTTACAGTATAGCTTTGTAAAATAATTGAAATTATAAATATCTGGTTAACTAGAAGTAAATGTACTAGCTTACCTAAATTAGAGTTCCAGTAGTCACGAGAACGAGTAAGCTCATCCACCACTTCCAAGTTGTAGTTCATTTTTATTGCTAAAAATTAAAAAGCCTTAAGATGACTCCCGGCAAAGAAGAACCTTTCATGTTTAACTTGAGGCCAGGCTTTTCCAAATTAAAAGGAGATACATAAAAAAAAGTTAACATCAGGATTGTCTGAATGGTAATTATTAGAAGAATTTCCAAGCCTTTAATATGCAATGATATAATATGTGAAATGCTTTGCAGTTGCTATACGGTGTAAAATGCTTCTCGGATGAAGTGTCTTCCATTTCTGATTTTGAGAACTACTTAGATTCTGTCCTTATGTTCAAGTTTGTTTTTATTTTCTAAAAAGTTAATTACATCGTCAATTTATTGAATTCAATGCTTTTAAGTCGGCGGATAAAATTCCATATCCTGGTGAGAAACTTTCGGGAAAATATTTTCAGTGAAGTTAAGACTCATGTGTTTTAATTACTTTTGAAATAATTTAATAATTCAGGGGTGTCTCATTCCTGAGGATAAAGCTCTGAGTTACTTACTTGAGGACCTGGGTTCGGGTTCGAGTGATACCGTTGGGCACCCTCAGCTTCTGTCTACATTACAACCGCCTCCGCTAGGTTGATTGAATATAACATAGGGTGAAAGGCAGTGGTGATTACGTACTTTGGATTTAACACAAAATACCTTTCTTAATTTTAATTCAAAATGTATTTCTGTGAAAATTCTGGGTGTTTTATCATGAGGAGACTGGTTAATAAAAGCGAAATGATAGGCTTATGTTGTAGAATCGTAGGCGGGTTGAAAGATTGAAGTGAGCAGAAAGAAAAAAAGGCGGGAGGGCTAGCCGTGATGGGGGAGGCTAGGGGACCCCTGAGACAAATCCAAAGAAGGTAGGAAAGATGAATTTAGAGCTCTCCACATTCAAATCACATTTGTCCAAAGCATCTGCAAATTCGCGTGCCCAAAGACGACATCATGACAAAGGAATTGCCAACGTGGATAAAAAGCTACATACAGGGTTCGTCCGGAAAATAAGTGTACTGATTTTTTCCCACCGCTCCAGGCGCGCCCAGCACCGCTCTGACGGGCTGCGATTGGAGGGGGTATGTTGGCAAGCGACGCTGAAAAAGGCAGTCGGCTCTGAGCTGTGGTGTAGTGAGGAGCTCTGTTAACGCGAACCTCCACGCTCGACCCACGTCACGGAACGCGATGCCGAAGTTTTTGGAGCAGCGTTATTCCATCAAATTTGCGGTAAAGCTTGGGAAATCGTCTACCGAAACTGTCGGTATGATTAACCAGGATTACGGGGAGTCAGCCATGTCCAGAAACATGATCTTTCGGTGGCACAAGATGTTCGTGGAGGGCAGAGAAGAGGTCGACGACGAACCACGGCCTGGACGCCCATCAACGACACTCACCGACGAAAATGTGCGAAAAGTTCGCGATGTACTGAACTCTGATCGTCGTCTTCGTGTTCGGATGATAGCAGAGCAGTGTAATGTGCCAAAAACAATAGTGCACGAGATTATTAGGCACCAATTACAGATGCGAAAAATTTGTGCAAAGTTGGTGCCGAAAGTGCTCAGTGATGATCAAAGACTCAATCGTTTGGAAATCGCGACACAACTTGCGGATCACTGCAAAAATGATCCACATTTTTTAGAGAACGTTGTTTCGGGTGACGAGACGTGGATCTTTGAGTACGACCCGGAGTCGAAGAGACAAAGTGCCGAGTGGCACACCCCATCATCACCCCGTCAAAAGAAAGCTCGCATGAGCAAATCTCGGATCAAGGCGATGCTCATTGTCTTTTTTGACAAAAGGGGAGTCGTCCACTACGAATTTGTACCTGAACGACAAACTGTAAATGCTGCATTTTACGTCCAAGTGCTCGACAGGCTTCGAAAACGAGTCGCCCGCGTCCGGCCAGCGATCAAAAACATCTGGCGGCTGCATCACGACAATGCGCCGTCTCACACCGCGCTTGTCGTGTCGGACTTCTTGGCCAAGCACGGCGTGGCAACGCTGCCGCACCCGCCCTAGAGCCCGGACTTGGCACCACCGGACTTCTTCCTGTTCCCGAAGATAAAGAGGAGTTTGAAAGGAACGCGATACGGGACTTTGGACGCCGTCAAAGAGGCCGTGACGACGTGTCTTCGAGAGGTTCCCGATGATGCCTTCGCGGGAGCGTTCCAGGAATGGGAACGCCGCTGGAACAAGTGTATCGACTCACAAGGGTCCTATTTTGAGGAATATTAGCTTAAGATATGTAAAAGTGTAATAAATTTTTTTTCCTGAGCTCAGTACACTTATTTTCCGGACGAACCCTGTATATACTCAAACATTTAATAAGTCTGCATAATTATTCCAAGATAGCCTCAACTTTTATAAATGCAAAATAAATTATCAGATATTAGCGATAAGAAAGGACACTTTTTTGGCAAAAGGTGTTCAGGGATTAAAAATTGTTTACAGGAATGACTGCGGAAATGTTACCTTACGTACGGAAATCGCGGAAGGAGGAGAGATTTTTGACGATTGCCTTGCGTCAAGTATCCCGAGCGAGTTCTTAAAAGGAGAAGTATTTTCATATTCACATCGGTGAAAAAATATAAAATATGCTCTAGCAATTCGTGCTTTCTCTGATAAATCATATTTTTAACGGTAGAAATAAACACTCGGTGGGTTAGCTTTGCAAACAATGACCCATGAGTCGGCAAGAAAACGAATAGAAGTTACGGAAGAGCCGTTACGTTGCATAAAAAGAACGTTACTCTTAGCCTTTGAAATCGAGGACAATAGAAAGCCCCTCGTGGATTGACTGGAGCGAATAGGGAGATGAAAATGGAACGTTTTATGAAAGTGTAGGCACCAAGTATGAATTCTTTTGTGAAATATTCCTGAATGAGTTACCCTCGTATTGATGGATGACCCACGACAGAGTAAACGCTATTTCATTTCATACATGTATGAGTAATAAGGTTAATAATGATCTGTATTGCCAATATTAAAACTTTTTTACCACCATAAAAATCGTACTCCATCAGTACAATTTTAAGTTAACGATAGCTTGTCTAATGCTATTCGTACAATTTAGACCAATATTATGTCATCTCCCTTTTGTTTCAACTTTGACGTATTTCTAAATTATTTATTGTTTCCAATCATCACTATATCTTTAATTACCATCCAAGCAAATATGTTTGGACGAATTTTTGTAGGAATATTTATCCCGAAAATATTTAATTATACAGGAAACCAACTTAAAAACGTAGAATCGGTAAATAATTTCGTTTTTACGATAACTAAGGACATGTCTTGGGAGAAAACGTATTCGTGAAATTAGTAGAATTGCAAATGAAATGATAGGATTCATAATAAGAACATATGGGAAATATAATGAAAGTACAAAAGAGCCATGTTATTTTACGAAAGTTAGACCCCATCTAGAGTACACTGCAAGTGTATGATATCCTCAAAAGATAGCCCTAGTTTTGAAACTAGATCGAGGTCAACGTACATGAAAAAATCAGCCTGGTTTGTGAAATTTATTACAATCAACGTAGCAGTGTCACGATACTACTGAAAAAATTAGGATGGTAGCCGCTAGTTGAGCGTAGGTTGAAATACAGATTTAATTTGATGCCGGTCACATATCCGAGCATCCTAGAAACATATTTTAGAGATTTAGGCCCCGACTAACTATGGTATCACGCATTTAAAATTATGAATATAGATAGTACAACGGATTGATTTGATGTCGTTTTTTCCTCGTACAATTAGAGATCAAAATAGGAATAATTTTAGGTGAAAGGAGAATAAATAGTTTTTTAGTTAATATATGTTGTCAATGTCCTGCATGAGTTTTTAACATCCCATATTTATAACATGATAACTACATGATTTGAATGCCTGGTTTGTATAAAAAGTATCGGGAACATTTTTGGAAATATAGATTTATTTCAAATATTGCTACAATTCCGATAAAATATTCAAAAAACATTACTTAAGTTTCACCAAAATTTTGCCTGCGGTTTTTTCACAACTCAAAAGCTCTCTGGTAGGCGGATTCCGGAAGGTCCTTAAGGGTACGTGAGCAAGCTTCTTTGACGGCACTTAGGGTCTCATGGTGGTGCTCTTTGCGGGAGGATTTCACTTGTGGGAATAGGGAAGACTCTGCTGGTACCAAATTAGAACGGTAAGGGAGTTGGGGAATCGTCGCAATACCATGGAAGAAAGTCCTTGCCAGCATACACTCGACTCTGCTTTTGGTCGTCCGTCAAGACCTTCGGGATGAGTTCTGCGCAGATCTTTCGCATCACCAAATTTTTGAAGACAATGGTGTGCACTGTCATCTAATCAATACCAATACGATCTGCGATCATGCGCACACTAAACTGAAAGTCTGAGTTCAGCACTCCACGCACAATTTAGGAAAAAATTGTTACCGACTCTTTTTATACAAACCTTATATCCTGTTGATTTCCACATTTTTCGGGCTGCGTCCGCGTATGTCGTTTAAATGTACAACAGTTTCGCCAGCTATCCTGCTGGCGTCCTCAGGTCAAGGATGAAAAGAAGCTTGTTGTCCCGTCTTATATAGGAAAAATCCGGCGCCAATACCGGGAAATTTCTTGGCCAATCAGGGAACGTCCTCATATTTGCGCGGAATAATTCTTTTCCACGCACTGTGGAGTGGATATCCATCCTCTCTGTTAAAATTTTCTGGCCTTTTAACGATTTCAATGGCCTCTCTGATTATTCTCTGGAAGTATTTTCCTTCTTTCGCTATTATTTTAGCGTCGTCAAACAGAATAGAGTGTCCAGGTTCACTCCAGGCGTGCTCAGCGATGGCCGATGCTCTAAACTGTTTGGCCTTGGTTGCCCTCTGGTGTTCACTCATGCGTGTTTTCAGCGCTCTGCATGTTTCACCGATGTACCATTTGCCACAGGAGCATGGCACTTGGTATACGCCTTCTGATATTAACGGTGAAATTTCATCCTTGGGTCCGGGTAGGGTGTCAGCTATCTTGGTGACGCAGTTGAATCTGGTCACCACATCATGCTTCCTTAAAGCCCTCGCGATTCTTTCCGAAGTCCCTGCGATGAAGGGGATGGTGACGTAAGCCTTCGGTCGTGGTCTGGAGTCTTCCTCCCTGTCAGGAACAGCGGTGGTTTGTCTCTTCTTTTCTTCCTTCTCGGCCCTTTTTTGGATCATATGAGCGCTGTATCCATTCCTTTGCAGGGCATTTGTCAAGTGTTTCTTCTCGTTGGCAATAGAATCGGAGTCACATATTTTATATGCTCGGTTGACAAGTGTGTCTACCAGTGAGGTCTTCTGACTGGGATGGTGGTGCGATGCAGCATTAAGGTAGCGGTCGGTGTGAGTAGGCTTCCTGTATACTCTGTGTCCAAGCCTCCCATTCCCTTTATTTCTCTTCACCATGACGTCCAAGAAGGGCAGTTGATGATCCTTTTCCACCTCGAACGAACCTTATATCCTGTTATTGTTTAACCCTGCATTTTAATATTCTTGAATCTAAGCTTTTTCCTTCACATGAATAACTTATTTGTGCATGATCGAACAGATATCCGCGTAGAAGTGTAATAATTGTAGTCGAGCATGCATGGTGGGTGACTTAACACCTACCACCACACACCCTTGCGGTGACTTGCGAAGTATTATTTAGATACAGGTGAATCGTGATACAGGTAACGCACATTTCGATTTACATTAACCTATGCCATTTTATTCTCTCCGCATTACTTAAATTTATGATAATTCAATTTATAAAAATTAGTTTTGTTCAACATGTGTCCATATATATATATATATATATATATATATATATATATATATATATATATTTGACCCAAAATTTTGCACGTAGTTCAGCCAAGATACTCGTACAATATCAATCATCAAATTCTGCAACGGTAGCGTCTGATAATGCGTTTATACATACATATAAGTATATGCATCTTCAAAAAAACTTAGTAGGAGGTTAGATTCATGAGGAGGCTCTGAGGGAGAGGAACATGAGTGGAGGAAAAACCACGTTGTTTGGGAAATAGGACACCTAAAAAATAGTCTCCTATTTCATAAATGGAGGTTGCAGTGAAGAGATCACAGAAGGGGGACACTGGGAGGGAGGTGATGCTTGAGGGATGGTTCGCTAGGGAGGGGTGATTGCTCATCGTCTCTCAGCAGGAGGCAGAATTGTGAGAGGAGTGTGAAAGCAAGAGCAGAGCACGTGAGGAAGGAATGGGAGGTGGAAAGCTTGACAGCTCGCTTGACTTCGCCATTTTAATCTTGTGGGACACTCGATCTTGGCTTCCTTTCGCGTCAATTAGTACCCTGGAGATTATAGTCCATCAATATGGAAATGAAGTGTAGTAGAGTGAAGTCAATTTTTGGAGGCCCTTGACAATTGGATAAAATGCATTGAGACAGCTTCAAGAATAAAAATATGAAACGGTGGGATATATAGATGATATGAAATTACGGCTACAAGTAAGAAGAACTAACGCAATGAGGTTTTCATCAAGTTTACTATCATAACTCATTTCCAATTATTGTATGAGTTGACCCTTATTAAACTTAGCATGATTACTTTGCACTGTGGGTACATGCTATTCCTTTTCCTGCACTAACATATCTCCCTAAAATTCTCCTCTTTTCGGCAAATTTTAATATATAATCACCACTCAAAAAGAACTATGTCCCCATTTCTGCTTCTATGAATTTCTCCCAGGAACCCTTTTTCTTCCTCCACCATGCCTATTTTTTTGTTGTTTACTTTTATTTCCGTCCATTTTTCTTAAACCTTTCTTCTCCTCTCCTAAATTTCAGTTTCCTCCAATTCAAGTAAATAACCTTGCCTCTACTGCAAATTTCTGCGTCATGTGACACTACACTCTATATTAAAGTTTTTTTCTCATATTTTCTTCTTAACTCTTATCATCAATTTCGTTCCTTCTTAAAATATTATATACGATTAGTAGATTTTTATACATAAGTTATCTTTATAAATAAATAAACTATGCCGCAATATAGTTCTCAATAGTAAAAAATGCACCATATGGCCTTATATGTAAGTAGCCTGCCGTCAATATTACTCGATCAATAGTAATTTATAATAACCGGGGTGATCACTTTGAAAAATGACTGTGCTTCTCTCCAACGAAATCACATATTCCGCATTCAGAAATAAAAATTAAACATACGGAATGAATTTCCAGAACCAATAGGTTTGACCCGATTAGAACCAACAATTTCAACCACCTAAGATCGTTCGATTAATCTAAATATGAGGAAATTACAAGATTTTTACCCTTGTTTAAGTTAAGGAAAAAGACAATATATTTTGCATTAGAGCTCATCTTGATAAGGTCTGTGCCAACATGATAACTGATACTGTACGAGGTCTATCCAATAAATACGATAACTGAGGCCACAAAAACTTTCTCTTTCAAAGTTTAGTCTAAGGTGATTTTGTCTCGTTCAAAGTATTCGCCATTCGTTGCTATGCACTTATTCTATCTTCCTTTCCACTGTTTAAAGCACACTTGGAAATCCTCGGCAGTTGGGCTTTTTAGTTTTCTCGTCGTTTCTTGTTTTATTGGGTCCACATCTTCCCAGTTATGTCCCTCATCATTATATTCATGCATTTTGGAAATAAGAAAAAGTCGCAGGGGGTGAGATCTGGCGAATAAGGAGGATGATCAAGGATGGTGATTGAAACTTTTGCCAGAAACTGGCGAACAATCAATGCTGAGTGTGCAGGTGTATTTTCATGGTGAAGGATCCATCCATCATGCTCGGTTAAAAATGTGTGCACTGTTGATTTTCCTTAAGTCAGCTCATCAGCTATCATTCGGACAGTTATTCAATGATCCGTAAGGACAAGGGACCGCACACGATCAGTGTTGTCGTCAACACAAGTGTTTGAAAGTTGTACCAGCCCTGCATCATCCATAGCGTCTTGTCGGCCATCTTTACGAGGATTAATCCACTTGAAAATAGATGTTTTCTTCAGAGCGTTGTCATTATACCAGCTGTCAAAATTTCAGTAACTCCTTGATAACTTTTACCGCACTTCAACAAAAAACTTGATGTTGATCCGTTGCTCCATGATTTTGCCTGTATCTATTTTTGAGAAACAGCAAATACAAGAACAACAGAAACTAACATAACTAGCAACATACGCACAGCTCAACGATCCGCCAAGAACAGATGGCTCATTGGATCTCAGGCAACTAGCGCCACTAGTGGGCTGGGCTACAGTCCGCGTCATGGCCGCCATATTGCACCAGGTCGCGTATTTATTGGGCAGACCTCGCATATTCAGTCAACATATTCACATATTTTTCATCAATCAAAAATTTCTCCGTAGCAATAAACTTCCTAAATATGCTTCACTATGGTTAAGTGTTTCAGTTATAAAGCGTATTCTGTACTGTAACCTATGCTTCTTTGATTCACCCCTCTTCGTGGGCAACGCAGCTGTTCTTGGCCAAATAAATGTAAGTTTAGACAAGTAGTTGTAGTTATAGTTTATTTATTATGGTGAGTAAATATTGACGTCGGAGTTGGGCAAGCAATATGTAAAAGAGAAGAATGCATTGGGAGCATGACGAACATACAGAATGGTTTTCTTAGCTAAGGATATTTCCAGAAGTCTTCAGGAAAATTTCTGAAATAAACAAATGGTAGTATATTGAGAGGTAATAATTGATAAATATAATTAAGATGAATATGACATCTTCATTTCTCTTCCTTTGGCATATTTAAATGAGCTGTGTAAGAAAAGTAAATTTCTCAATGGAAAATTGCATGATTGCGAAAATAAATGAAGTTCGAATAATTTGCAAGCAATTGCAATATGATGGTTCTAAAGTGGATCTATTGTTAAAGCGATGAATATTATACAATAGATGATGTTTGTTTTTATTCAAAAGATGATGATTCATTCATTCAACATTTGATAAGTTTATTCTAAGTCTCAACATAGAAAAAATTTGTTTTCAGTAAGTCAAAGCTCATCTGACGGTAAATGCGTAATATGACTTAATACCTATAAGCAGAAATGGGAGCGTTAAAAAAGTTCATAAAACTCTTCCCTGATAAACTAAGGTGTCAATTAATGATTAAATCATGAAGCTGTCCATACATTAGTTTTAATAACTGATAATTGTATGGTTTCTGGATTGTAAAACACTGAGAAGGCACAGCATCTGAAAATGATGTGTTGCGTAAATGATGTATTTTGAAGAATTCAAAGTAATTTCATTACACGGATTAGTATTTTCTATATAAATTAATCCACCGGAAGCCTTAAATTTTACGAAAAATATCCGTTTGAAATTAAATTGACATTATCGCAGGAAATAAATTTGGAAGTAACATAGAGATTCAGCCGTAATTTCTGTTCTAAGATTTGATATTTCTAGGCTCATTCAATGCGTGATATTAACCTTAAAAGTGTACTTTTGTATGCACAGAATATTTCTTTGGATTTTTTTCTGTGTTTCTATAGGTTTAAAAAAACGTGTATGCAATAGTTCCAGGGATATTATCCAAAATAAAAATATATTTTCCAATGAATTTGAAAGTGCTGGAAGAATAATAAATGGGCAGTCTATGTGAAGCTGATCGGACCAATAGAAGGTAGAACGCCAAGTAATTCCCTTTACGTAACGGGGAAAACAAATTCCTACGCTTTTTCAGTGGAAGCACTCTCTGAGAAAACTTAAGGGAATAGCAAAAATGTATTCCGTATCACGATGTCACAGCTAGATATTCCGCGAGCAAGTGTCGCAGGATCCAAAACATGTTTCCTCCTTGAAGAGAAACTTACCGATGTAAAATCTTGACCTTTTATTCCATTCTGCATATCAAAATTGAATAAAGATCCCGCCTCTTGTAGGAGAACTGCTCCGGATAGCTATAAAAAATTCACACTGGAGCTACTTGTGCCGTGGACACGTCCGGATGGAAAACGTCAGTCTAGGAAAATGTGAAAAGAACTAAAATATTGTTTAGACGCTTGCAATACATGGAGCTCATTGAAAACGGATAACTTTTGATGATTATAATAAAAAATAAACTTAGGTTCCATTCCAGTAACTCGAAAAGTCGTGTTCACGCCTTACATTATTGGAAAATGGGGAAGTAATCATGAAACCTGCAATTTCCTGCACGACAGAAAAGAGCCATTCCTTCTCCATTTAGGAGAAGGAATGATATACCAGGACGTTGTCTTTTGATTAAAATTAAGGAAACATCTTCAAATTGTAACAGAAAAAAAATAATATGCATAAATGCTAATTTTCTAACTGTGTATTCCTCGTGGATAAATCGCCCTAGTCTTATTAAAAGATTATTTTAGTATCATTTATCTGAATATTCATTCCAGAATATGAAAATAGCCCTCAAGTCCTAAAATTACAGCAAGGTTCTTGCTAAAGAATTATGTTATTAATATACTCTCTTTACTTCATTCAATTATGTTCAAACAAATCAATCAGTTATTATGTGATTTAATTCTTTACACATTTAAATAAATAACAAAGGTCTCGAGTATCTACTCCTGGGCTTTTGTGATACCGGAATAAAATAAATACCCTCAACGGTAAATGAGTGAACGCCAAAATACTCGACACTGTTTGCAGTTTACGTTGATTATCATCGAATTACCAGGTTACAGGTATTTCCATGCTGATATTTTTGGCGATTTTGGTCAAATAACATTATTAATTAATATTAAGACACATGTTTGGGAACAGGGATTAATGTATGGGTTTAATTACTGTTTTATGGTGGATTGGCACGATTGAAAGTGTACGTACCTCGATTTTGGACTTACCAATTTCTTTGAGCTATATCCAAGTGTTAAATAATTAGGTCCAGTGCATAAGGATACATAAGTGTGTTGTAAGCACTCTTTAACTCTCTATTGGCTCTCTATTGGGCACAAATCTTGCACTCATAATGAAAAATTTACATTAATTGAGCATATTTGAACCAGAAATATAAATTAATCATTCTTCAAACATATTGAAACCTTATTTTTTAACGCTCTTTTAAAACTCACGGGAGTATTTTTGGTACCACTGAATCATTTGCACGTATTTGCATGTCATGCGAGCTTGAGCCTATAATCACTCAGAAGTGCCGGTAGTGATGCGATTTACGCTTTGCCATACATTTTGGCCCGGAATCCGTCCCGAACGATTCTTCAAAGAGTTTCCAGAAAATGGTGACCCTCTCCTCCGTCAAAAATGAGGATATTGGCGAGGGTTTTCAGTGATAGGGAAAGAAAGAGAGAGGGAGACGAACATAAAGAGGAAGGTGGCTCGGCAAAGTCTGCAGAAACAAAGGCCCGGGTCATATTCCAAACCAACGATCCTTTGTCCATTTCTTTTCCCTTCCCGGGTGGAAAACCGAGGGCTAATAAGATAGGACGAGAGCCCTGGAGGAGGAGGGTGAAGGTCAGGACCCGCCCACATACGAACACACACACACACAAGCAACATTCCCTCAACCCCCCCTACCTGTCCACCGCTGACCCTCATTCCGTCTCCGCTCTGATCTCTCCGGGGACCCTGGCAGTGACGTAGGTGGTAACGCGATATCAGACTGGAATAAGAGGGGTTTGGGAAGTAGGGGAAGAAGCAGAGAGAGGGAAAGAGAGGAAGTGTGTGTTAGCTACGAAGAAGGGTTTCCTTGACGCGAGGTGTGGATGCAGATGGAATTTTCTACGCCGCCCTCCGAGGGTCTCGCGTGGGGGACGGGGTCAGATGGGCCGGGGTAAGCGGGGGGAGGGAGGAAGGAAGAATGCGACAGTTGATTTTTCGCGACCGGCTTTGGACTTGTGGAAATTGGTCGAGAGCGTATTGCGGTCGAAACTTTTGGTGGAGGATCTGAAAAATCCGGACCTGGGGGCGAGGCTGAAATGAGAAATGCCAGAGGAGCCCATAGTTTTTGACATTCCTTCCTCAGTCTCCGTGCTTCTTTCCTACCATTTTATATCTTAAAGCTGGATACCTTTATCATGTAACATGGTATATAAATAAAATTGTTCAAACAATAAATTTCTTCGGTAATACAAAGCAAGCTATGTCGCAAAACATTATATTTCAAGTACCAATCTAAATCGAAGTTTATAAATTTGTTATTATTTACTTCATTTTTCTAATAATCAAAGGGTTTAATTTTGAAAAAATTATGCATCAGGATATCTATAAGTTCCGAATTATATTTTATTTCGCCGAATTCTACTTATTTTATAACTCATTTCGAAGTATAAATTAGTGTACAGTTCGTATTCTTCGTGCATTCCATATTCTACACTTAAACAATTCAACATCAACATTCTAATACCCTGCCTTTTTTACCCTTAGCTAAAATCAAATATATAAACTATTTCAAATATATTTTATCTTAGGCAGAGCTAAGATTAAATGGGGTTCAATATGAAGGGGATGAAATATCCGGTCCGCAACGAAAGGCCGAAGAGTGAAAAAGACTTGACCTTTGTAATGCCGTGGGACGTAAATGTCACAGGGTGGTAGATATCCGGTAGAATCGTCGGGGCTTTTTCAATCAGGACAGATTTAAGGCTGAAGACAAAAAAAAACTGCCATTTCTGTAACTGAAGATTATTATTCAAATATATATTTACTTTGAAATACGTAAAAATTGCTGACATTACGTAAGGAAAATTGGCACTTAAATGAGTTTCATAATGAATATTTTTGATAACTGAAAAGAAAATGGAAGCATTTATTCAATAGTTTATTATAATTTATAGATGTTCTCTCTATTTCAGGCATTACTTCCTCTAAGCTAAATATTGATTATGCCTTTTGCTAGAAAGAAGTGAAAAATATTATTGCGTTACCGAAAATTTAAAAATAATAGAAATACGACGATTATAATACATTGTTCACCTGAAAATATAGTAACTTTGCCTCTCAATTGCATTACATCGTAAAATACGATGACCAATCTTGATGGAAATATTTTATTAAAATGTTTGGCAAGGAAACTTTGTTCAAATATTAATATTAATATTAACATTAACAATATCAGATGCTAAGGAACACTAAAATTTTAGCAGCGTAAGTCGTCGGTATAAGAGTTTTAATAACACGAGTCGCAGGTAATAGGTTTCAAAGTAAATAGTTCACCAGGGCGTTGTCATTGGTTTTAGTGTAGCTCTATCAAGATAAAACATTTTTATCGTTGTTAAGTTTTAAATATTTTAAATTTCGAAACATAACTTGTACTATCATTATAAATATTGACATTATGTATCAAATTAAACATACAGTAATCACGTGGGCACAAGGAAAATATACACAAATAGTCATTTCTCCACCCACGCTGTTTTAAAGCCTCTGCTTAAAAATTGGAAGCTTCTTGGCAAAGGGTTTAAGACCTCATCAAGTAGGTCGTTCTAATTCTCAATTAATGACGACAAAGTAAAGGGGTAATCTATTTTGTTATTTTCGCGGTCTTTGCCTTGATTTAACAACTTGCAGTCGTTCTTTTTATTAAAAGTGAGTTTTTTCTAACCGTCTGGTAATTTCTAATATGCAGGCGTATTGTTCATATGCTGAGAGGATTTTTCTACATATTTTCTCTTTTTTTATTTTTAATATCGCTCTTACTGGTATCTCAAAATTTAAGTTTTTACCCAATGATTGGGGTCACAAGCATAAAGCTCAATTTAGACGGCAATTAATCAGGAGCGAATTTAGCAGAAAGAGGAGTTGGTATTACAAAACATGTGCTCCCTCGTAAAAATCATATTTTCCTTATTAATGGTAATGCGCAAATAAAAGGCTATTTCCCTCATTGATACCAAACTAACTCCAGAAGATCGAGATAAACTAAATAATCAACTACAGAATGAATAAATAGAACTTGGTCTAGGTTTCAAAAGTATTAAGAACCCAAGATGAGGAAGTTTCCATAAATGTTTTTATATCTTCGCAAATATTTTCATATCGAACCAAATGTTTCATTCGCCCGCACGCCCAAGGTTGTCTATATCGGCTGGTAAGTTAGATATAGACATTCCATACTATTTCCGAAAACAGGGTCAATGGGAGAAATGGGGCACTTTAATGCCCTCTTCAAGCGAGTTCCACGTTTAGTCCTCCCAAAACGGCTACCCGAGCGAGTGGGGCCGATCTGGTAATCGTTTCCATCGCCACCTACTCCCTTTCCGTCTCATATCACCGACCCCAATGCATGAAGCCTCTCGGAGCCTCCAGGACTCATTCCAGCTCATCATCAACACCACTCGGGAGTTGTCACTCCCCTAGACCAGCCATGAGGTGTTTCCCCCCGAACTCCCTCTCCCTCTCTCTCGTATGTCCTTCCTCCTCCGCTCCCTTTTTCCTTCCCTCGCAAACCTTTCTTGTCTCCTGCGTCACGCCACATCTAAACAAGGATGGAGTTGGCCGTGCGAGTGGTTTCTCGTGTTCACCGGGTAAGAGAGAACCGGGCGAGGGCTGGGGAGAAAAAAATGGAGTAATTTGGACCGGGAGAACAAAAGAGGGGAGAAAGAGAAAGTGAGTTGGGGTGAAAATAAGATGAAGGGGGTGGAGGGATGGTCGGGATGAGATAATGCAAGTCGCTGATGAAAAATAATAAGGGTGAAAACACTCCAAGAAATATTAAATGGTATAAGTTTCATCAAATTTATGAACTGACGGTAAGCTGGAGGTTGGGTTCCTAAAGTACGAGCAGCCGAAAGTAGAAAGTAAAGACAGCTAGTAGAAACCACTGATCTTATACAAGTGATGATGAAATAGATGAAAGTGAGAATTTGCGTACCGCCACTCCAAATTCACTTGGCTATTATACATTCAATCCAGATAAATACTTTTTAAGTCAACTCATACACGCCTACAATTTTTACGAAATGAATTTTTTTCCCCACAGAGAATTCATTAACCCTACCAATTAATCGAGTAGAAATTCCAACATTATTTTTCTTTATAAAAGAAACGAATCAAAATACCTTTAAACGAAAATTTGCTGATGTTATAAGCATTTTAATTAAAATTGCGAGTGATGCCGTATGCTTGATTTGAAACATCCATCTGCCAAACACCTTAACGGTGGCCAACATGATACCATTCGGATTTAGATCATTTCGACGCAAACTAAATGCATACCAAAATCTTTCCCCAAGCAATTGCATCTGAAGACTAAAGATTAATTATGGTTCCTCTTTCACAAAACTTAGCGAGAAATATTTCACCCCTAAATATATAACTCTATTTATAGTGATTACGAAGAAATACAGGCAGCACCTGTACGTGCTCTGTGATGAGTATTAAAATTATATATCCTCGCATCTTATATGAAGGGAAGGTGATCCATGTGTAAATTATTCAATTAAGAAATTCCATCAAGCATGAAGCGATGAATATGAAATGGTGAATGTATCCCTAATTAGTATTTTTTTCGCTAATACGCTCCAAATTAAAAGAAAGTAAGCGTCAAAAACAATCAGCAAGCAAATTTTAACAATCAATGAAAAATATCTTTTGTAATATGACTATAGAAGCGTTAACGGGCACACCTCAAAAGAGAAAATTGTTTTTATTCGCGAATGTAATATCATAAATTCCACCTTTCTTTCTGCTTCGCTCCACTCATGTTTGAAGAGCGATTGCCAGTGATTAATCCTTCCTTCTGGCAAATTTCGAAAAAATTCCTTTCGACCATTAACTTTTCACAGAAAATTTGGTGATCGTTAATTCTGAGCTAGGTTTAATCTGGCTATTACGATACCTGAAAAAAATTAAACGTCGCTAGCGAGCAGCAGAATTCCAGAATAAATTGAAATTCCTCAAAGTTATTAAAGGATAACGAGAATAATTAACTTCTACGGAAGAGAAATTACACGATGCATTAATTCTAATTTCATATCGACCCTTTAAAACCAACTAGAACTCCTGTTTGAGCATGAAGTAAACAACTTAAGAGGAAATTTTGAGGCGGAATCCTTCCACGCGCTATCCTATTCATGAAACTTAAATCGTTCTTATTGCCACGGAAGCGGTATGTTATGATTACTCTAGACTCGCCTCAAAGTTTGCAATCGAATGATATTGTGGCTATCTAATCATGCCAGAGGTAACAAATATAAGTTTAAACTTCAATCAAGCTTATAACTTGCATTGAAAACAAGATTTCACTTGTTATGGAAAAATAAATTCCAGTGTGAATAGTGCTGATAGGTATTCAATGTTCACAATAAATTTCAAATTCAATTATTTCAAATCTATTTCAGATTTTATTTTAATGTAGAAGGATAAAAGCGGTAGTGATATAATATTTTTCATGAGTTACAGTTTAATACGTAGTTACTGAAAAGGGAAATTTATATCAGACTTAATAAAACGGATGAAATTCACAGCAATATTAATTATGAAAGAGTGTTATCAAATGACAGAAGAGTCGTCAAGTCAGTTTCAAATGAATACAATGCCAAAGGATGTTTCACGAATGATGGCTGATATAAGGTAAATTATTTGGATCACGAAGTGCTGCCACTGCTCATGAAGTACTACAGTACTTCTAGAAAATCAGTAAAACTACAGTCATATGTCGAAAACCTTCAGGG
Source organism: Hetaerina americana (assembly GCF_022747635.1). Taxonomy (NCBI): domain Eukaryota; kingdom Metazoa; phylum Arthropoda; class Insecta; order Odonata; family Calopterygidae; genus Hetaerina; species Hetaerina americana. The sequence continues at coordinate 28,850,260 of NW_027286070.1, forward strand.
CTAACAATGAGTCAAATGTGCAACCAATCCTTTTGCACGAACTTTAGCCGGATTCTCTGCTCTCTTTCACTCTGATTCGTGAAATATAATGCATTAAATCTACATAAGATTTATTGGCCAACTTTTTTTTCTTCTATTAATTCTAATGGCTACAGTGGCAACCATGCTCTTTTCTCCCGATTCTCACATCCTGTTTGAGTCTTCTCCTCCTCTCCGGATGCATCTCCTTTAATAAAGGTCCCGTGGAAATAAATGACTGTTCCATTCGTCCTGCTCCTACTTGGATGGCGACCTCCTTGACAGAGAATATAAAGGACACGATGTGAAGAAAGCTCTTAGCGGGGAGCGGAATAGTGAATTTCGATTTCAACAAGATGGAGAGAGGAGGATAGGATGTTTTTTTAAGGCGGTAGGAAAATAATTTTGAAAAAATATTCCTTTAAAAATAAACAAAGAGAGAGGAAAGAACAATACTGGGGCCTCGGGTATGAGAAACAAAAACGTGGCAGCGAGAACACAACGAAAAACCGGAAATTTGTTGCCGGCTTTCCACCCCGTCTCTTGCATCTGTCCATCGACTCTCGCATTAAACACTCTACCCTCTCTGCTCACCTTCTTTTCTGTTCCTCTCTCTTCCGATTCTCATTCCTCCTCCATGTTTTATGCATTGTTTTTTTTATTTCACAAGTCCTTCCTGGTGTTTCTTATTAGATGTTAAAGGGCGCATCATGAACGAGCCCACTCGTACCTTAAGCTCACTTTGCTTTTTTCATTTTCAGTCATCGTTCTAGTCCTTGCATTGTGTTCATCTTCTGATAGAAATTCGATAATACATGTTTATACATTTATATATGCCCTATGGTATTTCATTACAGCACTCCAGCTCCACTCCACTACAGCACACAGCATGGGAATCGCCAAATAATACTATCTTGTCAGGTCTTCGCATCATGATTTTTAATAACAAAAAGATAATCAATATTTCCCTCACCAAAATGCCCTTTTCTTTAGAGGAATCTTACGCAAACGAAGGAAAATCTTCATATTTCAATTTTATCCCAAATATTAAATTATTCTTGCCATTTGAATAATTCTCAATTTGAAGACTTTTGCTTCTATTATATATATATATATATATATATATATGTATATATATATTGGAGGAGGTTCGATTTATGTAGGAATGGGTTTACACGGAGAGAGACCGGCGATAAATTATTGTTGGTGTGGAGAGAATGGTACTTGGGGAGCCCGAGTTAAACCGTGCTTCTTATATATCATCCTCCTCCTCCTCCAATACATATATATATATATATATATATATATATATATATATATATATATATATACTGCTGCACACAGTCAAACACGCACATATATATATATATGCGAGTTTGACTGTGTGCAGCAGTATTTACGACTAGAGCGGTTGATTTGAAATGTGAATGATGGAAAATCAAGATGAGAATATCTGAGTTGTGTGTTTTTGATCAGATGAGTGCTAGGTAGGATTTTTTTAATTGATTAATGTGCCATTAGTGCGGATTTCCTAAGGGACTGGTGAAGGTTATTTGTACATCACTGTAAGGAAGGGGCGTTATTATTAATGAAATGGCCGTGAATAGGGGGAAAATGGCATTAAACAGTTTTGAATGCATGTTACTAAGGCGAAAATGTTATTTTTTGTGTTTCGTTGTTTGTTTGATGGATGGAGGTGGTAATTGTGCTAGAAGTAGAATATTTTTCAAGTAGAATTTGGGGGTTGGTTCATGATAGGTTTCAAAGGCATTATAAGAAGCACGGTTTAAATCGGGCTCCCCAAGTACCATTCTCTCCTCACCAACAATAATTTATCGCCGGTCTCTCTCCGTGTAAACCCATTCCTACATCAATCGAACCTCCTCCAATTATGCCAAGATAAAATTGCTTTCTTTCAATCAACAGAATATTACATATCACAAAAATTATATAATTGTGTGTTAATTTGAAAATTTAAAATTTTGCTTATGCATCACTTATAGCCAAGTATACTAAATTAAATCTGCTTTAAATGAGTTCGGTTCCATTGAACTAAATACATTTTATGGAACCATAAACACAGTTACCAACCCTAAGGTCGGTTTGGTAGGTGATGGTAGATTTCACCCTGTACTAAGCCCGAAGGCGTGTGGAATTCACACATCAGGGTATGGGGCCAGTTCCTTTCCCTATGCCGGTTATAGTATCCCAGGAAGACCTGGTACCCGAAAAATCACATAGCTTGGGTGGAGCTGCAGGTGCCCGGAGTGCCCCAGAATCGAACCCGGGCCCCTCCGGACAGCAGTCAAACACTCTACTGCCTGGACTACCGTGACCCACACACACACACACACATATATATATATATATATATATATATATATATATATATATATATATATATATATATATATATATGCGAGTACATATATGTGAATATAATTTGAAGGGCGAGGCGGAGTTTTAAGGGTGGATTGTAGATTGACGATTAGTTCTATGTTTCCTTGTATTAACTTAGTTTTCTTTACAGGGTCAAATGGTTAATGCGAGAGTGCCCAAAGATAAATGGCAGCAGTAGGGAATTAAAATCATCAAACAGGAAAGAGGAAAAGAGCTCCCGTTTCCTATCCCGTGTGCTTCCTCCCTAATGTTTCCTCCCTACCAGACTCCCTCCTCCCTCTTTTGACCTTAATTATAACCTCCTTCACCAAACAAATTCGTAGCTTCAATAAGGGTATCCTTGGTGAGCGGTTAGGATCGATGGAGTAACTCCATAATAAACCTCTCGTCTCGATTATTGCAACGTGATTCCCTAAATACTTGGGCAGATTTTTTATCAGTATTTATCACCAGGGTTCCGTTTTATTTGATGCAGTAGTGCACAAAGATACCCATAAAACACCGTAATTGGCTTCATCGTGAGCTGGAAGAAATTTTCAAAAAGAAGAGATGTGTACTCTATTCTTTCTATGAAGCAATATTTAAGCATATTTGCATCATTAAAAAGGTATTATACTCTATACTTACGGTTAAAGCGAACACTCAATGAAGCATTAAGTTCCAGAAATGATTATTTTGGGCAAAGGATTAAAAATAAAAAATGCAATGTGCACGAGAATGAATGCAATATCCCATAATGTCAGCTGGACTATGATCGAAATTAGTAAAAAGAAAAATAAACCTTAAATATTCGTTGGAATTAAGTTGTGCGTATTTCTTTTCATTGGTTGCGTATTTCATTTCATTTGATTTGTCTTTTTTCTTTATGTTTCTTGAGTATTTTGCCAATAAGTTGTTCCGTGTAGCCGTTAGATATGACGTTCTGTTTTATGAAATTAAGTGCCTTTTTTAAGTCATCTTTGCTCAAGGGTATATTTTGAAGGTGGTTTATTAGAGGATGAAAAGCGGCGTGTTTATGGATGCAGTGATCAAAGATAGTCTGATGAATGTAGTTATCAGTGTGGGTTGACTTGTGGCAAATATTGAATGAAAGCTGATTATTGTTTCTAGTGGTAAGACGGTCCAAAAAGAAGAATAACTTGTGATTCTCAATTTCGCATACGAATTTAATGAATGGGCATAAGTTATTAAGGTCTTTGAGGAAGTTTTCAAACGGAGCAAGTTTTTGTGGCAAAAATGCGAAAATATCGTCAACATACCTGTACCAGGTAATGGGAAAATATTTAAACTTGCATCGGCACTTTTGCCCGAAATTGGACATAAATAAATCGGCTAGTAAGGGGGAGAGAGAGTTGCCCATAGTAGTGTCAAAATTTTGTTTGCATAAATGGTTGTTGAAGGTAAAGAAGTTTTGATTCATGATTTGGTTCGTTAAAAGAAGGTATTTTTTTAGGGTTTCTTTCGAGATTTGTTTAGGTGAAAGCCAATCTTTAAGGAACTATAATGTTACAAGGATGGGGAAACTAGGAAAGTGTGACTCCACGTCGAAAGAAACCATTATTTCGGTGTCTTTCAAAATGATTTTTTTAATTTTATTGATAAAGTCCGTTGTGTTTCTGATACGGTAGATACTGAAAACCGAGTTTAAATACTCTTGGGGGTTAACTATTTTGATAAATGGTGGGTGGGGGAGTTTATAGCTGAGATAATGGGACGCATAGGCCAGTCGTTCTTGTGGATTTATGGAAGGCCATACCAACGTGGAAGGTAGGAGGTGGAAACGTAGGACTTTGAATCGAAGAGATTTGTCGATTAGATAGATGTGAGCAACCAGCTATCGCTGCCCTTTGTATCCTTAATCATGAGGTTTTGAGGGCTTTTTGAGACTTTAGTGCAAGGACCATGCTCATTTAGTTGGATCGTGTTCTGATTGTAGGCGTCCTTGTCCAGAATTACGAAGCAGTTGCCTTTGTCTGATTTTAGAGCAATTTATGATATTAAGCGATGTTTATTTTAAAGCAATTTTTGAGAGATTTGATTGTGGGATAAATTGGTTGTGGATATTGAGATGATATTAAGGATGGGAAATATTTTTCTTTAAGCTAGATTCGTGACTTTTGCGAATATAACTCCTCGTGCCAATATTAAGGAACTTAATTCGATTCGGTTAAGGCACTCAAGTCATGAAGGGAGGGTTTTTTGGGAGTGACAATAAAATTGAGTACACGTTCGAGCAGGGAAAGTTCTTTGGGTGAGAATTCTATGTCGGAGAGGTTTTTTTACGAAATAGTAGGAATTTAGAAGGGTCCGGGGGTTTTTGTAGTTTTATCAGAAATCAAAGATGCCAATATTTTGGACAGGGTCAAAGGTTTCATGTGTTGTTTGTGTTTACTGACTAGATGAACTTTTCTGTCAAATTGCATCCAAAGGTTAAATCCATTTTCATCGAGATTTTTTGTCAATTTAAGGTGTTGGTGGTACGTTTTTAATTCGAATTTCGCTCCCTTAGAGAAGAGGTAATGGATCTCGGAATTCAAAATGATCATTTTTGTTTTGAAGTCGTATCGATAATATTGATTCTTTCCAAAGGTGATAGCCGAGATGAATTTGGGAAGGACCCAGAGTTTTTTTGCAGTTTCTAAGGAATTGTGTGTTCCACTCAAGCTCAAACATTTACTCGGAAACCCTAAAGATCCAATAGAACCCCTTCTCACATCTGGCATATACGAACTTTAATGTTCACAATGTAATTGTTCATACATTGGACAGACCAGAAGAAACCTCGTTACCCCTTTTATAGAGTATGCCGCTTGTTTCAGACTAGGGAACTTTCACAAATCCTCCTTTGCCTAACATATGATCTTCGAAGGACTTAAGATCAGAATAGACGAAATAAAACTCCTAAAACATGCCCCACACTCGTGCTAGACTATTATGAATGCATCTACTTGAAATGAATAGCGACCAAGGACCCTCTCTCTACCTGCCTCATATCCCGGAAGGACGTGCTCGAGCTCGCTCCCGAGAACCTGTTTGACCGTACCTGAGCCTACCAGTATGCTTGTTGTTACTTCAGTACCTCTATACTTGTTCTTCCCAAGTAAAGTGTAGAGTGATGTTAGCTTAAAGTTTGTTAAGCAGTTTAGTATAGTTAGTTTTTGTGTTATTTGTTATTATTTTAGAATAGTATAGTGGTAATCTTAGTGGGTACTCTTAGTGGATTGCAGTTACTTGTTTCCCACTCCCTGATCGGCTGTTGATGAGTACTATCTTTCTATTCCTCTTTTTTTAAATAAGTAGACGCGTAAGCTTCAGAGTCCATTTTTTTAACATATCCTTGCAACTTAATTTAAGGTACCGCCTTGAGAAAAAATATTTTTTTTAGCATATTACATTTAGGTTAGCTTATTTTTGGGAACTCGTTTATTAAAATCTGATGGCTTCAACTAGGCATCCTGTTTCCATGTTTAAAAACGCTGGTATATGCGCGGCTATAAGGGCTCGTATCGCCACGTTAAAGAAATTGGTGCCGGAGTTTCAATCAAAGAGCGGCGGCCGGCTAGGCTTCTCTCAAGGGGGATGGAGCTAAGGGCGGCAATTCGTAAATCCGCCGCGCCAACAGGTTTGCACGGGTTCACCCGAATGGTTTAAGAGACTGGGCGATCAAGGACCTACCTCGGGCCCCATCTCCCCATGAAGGAGTGTCACCCCTACGTAGTTCGGACGATTGGAAGGTTGTCTCTCGCAATTTGACAATACCATGTTCGTCCGCTCTTATTTACATCTAAATAATACCCCGCAAGCCCCAACCCAGGTGACCCAACGCTTTAGATGGCGGGAGGGAACCTCTTCAGAAAGAGATGAGGGATGGAAGGGGAAACTTAAAAAACAGACAAGGCAGAGCAAGCATTACTTTAAAGAACACTACATTATTCAATGACATTATAAAGCGGTCATGCGGAAAGAAAGAGTTTTGGCAACAAAACACACGAGGTTAGTGAAAGTGCATGAAATTGAGTAGAACTAATTATTCCCTAGACGCTGCGAGTGGCCAGTGGAATTTTTGCTATTTATAATCCTGCGGTTGCTTTCCCGTATTGTCCGTGGAAAGAAGGAGTCCTTGAGTCTGCTAGTTCTAGAAGTAAAAAGTTCCTTGCAAACCCTGAGTGTGTGTGTGAATGAAATTCACGAGAGTTGCTGTTATTCCTGAACACACCCTAGTGATCGAGTGGTTGTCAGTTTGTTTTATTTATTTTTAATAAATTTTGCTTTTTTGTGTGCGGTTTAGATATACGTGGGCCACTATTTCCACACCCAAGTGACTTATTGTGTGTTTCCTATCTTTCCCCTTACTTGTAAATTCGTTTGTACCTCCCCCCTAAAACGAACTTAGTGCGAATGAGGTTTATGGTCTTGGCAATTTTGATTGCCATTGCTTCACGACTGTAGGTACGTTAATTTTATATTTACAGTACACTGCTTGTCTTGTACACCGATAAGTGTCTTTCATGCATGGCTCATTGTCGAAAACGGTCTCCCCATATTTTATTCTATAACTTTTCATTCCCTAACAAATGACATGCAACCATATATCTCGGCCGGCTATCATTGCATCAAAAGTCGAACGCCAAAAGAAAGTTTACAATAATTCTAAACAAAATCATCTCGAAAATTTAAATCTGTTTTTCTTGTAGTTTTTTTTGTTTAAAGCATTGCATGACTTTTTTTAATAAAGGTTATAGGATAATTTTATTGTAATTATTGTCTAAATTATTTCGTTTTGCCCATTTATATTATTATTTGAAATAATTAAAGGTAATTTGTTGGGGAAAAGTGAAGGATGCAGAGAATTTCTCACAAAATGTATCCTCTATTGATTTCAGTGAAATACAATGTAGGATATATCCTCTGTAGGCTTCAATTAAGTACCCGGGTGATAAAGTTCACACGCATTGGGCTCACACAAACGTTTATGGGCTTACGTCTATTTTTAGAATAAAATGAGGCCCAGTTTCTATGTTGTAAAGTAAGGATATATAAGCAAAGAGAGAATAAATTACGCAGGACTCTATGAAAATATACTGATAGAGAGGAGAAATTATGAAAAGATACATTCTAATTCCCAAAAAGAATTTATAAATCGGTTTAGGAAGAAGCTTACCTAAAATCGTTTTAAAATCTTGTTTTTGGATTTCTTGCGAAAAATGTACATGCATTAATTGGCTTATAAATGCAGAAATATTAGAGCGGGTTAGTCGTGCCCTTGCAATCAAACCCATAAAAAACTTCAAAACAATGAATTTTAAGGCATATTTTGAAAATTATTAATGAACATAATTATTAAAGCTATAAAACAATGAAAATATCAGTAGATAAAGTGTAAAATTTAAGATAATTTTAAAGTTGCTGATCATGCATCAGAAATGATCAGGATCAGATTAAAAATTCATCCTCATCCATGTATTAAAAATATGATTGTCTCTGTCATAGAAAATTCTGGTTTATAGTGAGAAACAGCATTTTTAATTTTATTTACTGGTTAATAAATTAGATGTTTATTATCTTTTAGTCAATGTAACAAATTACGTGTAAGTTGGGTTCACTCATATCACCTATCAATACTCTCGTTTCTACCGAATTGTGAATAAAATATTTGAAGGGGGTCATATTGAAAACGAGTGAAACGTTCGTATCAATATATTTTGACCGTTTTCCAAATTAACTGCAATTACACAGCCTCCAAAGTAGAAAGGATTATTCTCAAACGAAACCTCTATAAAGTTCTTTCAAAATCAAACACTAGACTTTGCTAAATTTGTTTCCATGGGGTAAGAGTAGAATGTCAAACATTTCGAAGATTTATACTTTTCAAATTAAGTACCCATTTTCAACCTTTTCAACCCTTTCCAACCTTTCCACTTTCAATATCTGGAAGAACGGTACCAACAGTTATGAAGGCATGACGTTTGGATAATTCACGTCATTATGCACGATTAAGAAATATAATAGGATTATGAATAACTGATCGTTGCACTTTTCCACTTGATAACATTTTTATTTTATGACCGAGTTTCGATGTATTACATCATCATCAAGTTACAAACTGAAGTTATGTACCGTTACATACACATTTAAGATTCCGGGAGGAGAGGAAAGGACGATAGTAGGAAACGAGGGGGGAGGGAGAGAGAGGGTGGGGGGAAGGGGGTGGAAAACGAGGGACGTTTTACAAAGGATAGCGGAAAAATAGCGTGGCTGCGAAATGATTCATACTTAACTCACACCCTGGGGGGGGGGCATTCCTCAAGTACGGGAACACTCAAGGACGGGGGTGGTTGTGTGTCACGCGTGGTCATTGTTTACCATCAAAAGTTGATTGAAAGGATGGGGGAGGAGGAAGTGAATGCAGTGAACTGCATTCACTTCCAAGTGTGTGAATTAAGTGTGGGGTATTCTAATGCAACCCTTCCAGAAGGGCCAAATCCTTTTGGCCTCCTACCTTCGGCCCGCTTACTGGCGTCGTCCCGGGTGCCTATGGGCTATTAGTGACTGCCGCGCATTCACCCAAGTGGACTTCGCACCCTAAGACTATGTGTACTGTTTTTATCAAGGTCGAAACGCTGTTTTATCGCTATCCCTTGTGAAACGTGCCTCGTACGTAAATGTATATAAGACGGCACACAACTTTAGTTTGTTATCTGATGATGATGTAATACATCGAAATTAGGTCGTAAAATAAAAATTTTATCAAGTGGAAAAGTGCTACGATCAGTTATTCATTATGTTCGACTTCCACCACATCACCTCTGAAACTACTCAATTTGACAATAGGATTATTTCTAGTTTAGAAATCAGCCACTGGTTATGTAAGGCACGCGAATCAATGTGTAATATTTAATAGGTATCAGAGGAAATAAAATAGAGGATTATAATCACATGATATGGGGCTGTTTTTCTATCTGTCGTTTGTTTGAAAGCAGCAAAAATCAAAATCAATGATAAATTTTAGAAATAAGAGGATTTTCAGCCGTTGATGAACGTTAAGACTCAAGATTGAAAAGATTGCCCTGAGTGAATGCATTAATTCGTTCGTCCGACGTTAAACTTAACGGGATTCGCTGACGTAAACGACGTTAGCAAATGGCGCGAGTAAATGCTCTCTCCCTCCCTCTTGAAGATTAAAACAAAAATAAATTACGGCTCACACAAGTTTGGAACTTGGTCGCTCCGTTGACATTGCGGCTCTCCTTTCCATACACAACTTTTCTTCATTTCCGATTAATTATCCTTTTATTCGTAGCGAAGCCTCTGCTCCCATTACATTCGAGCGATTTACCATTCGCTTACTCGACTCCCCTTCGCCTTCTCTCCCTCTCTCATTAAGTCATCGTCTTCATGTCCCCACGGCACTAATCACCCTCCCCCCCCTCCATTTATCTCCTCATCAACGTTTCGCCCCTTTGGCTCCCTACCTTCTCACCCCATCCTCCCGGCATTACTTCCACCCCACCTCACTACTCCGTTTCCCCATCCACCCCAAGCGCATCAGCGCCGAAGTTATCCCTCTCTCCCCCATAAATGCCTCCTCCTTTAACGGGGCAATTTTTTTCATTTCTCTCTTCCATTCCTCCTTCCCCAGTTTCTTTCCTCCTCCGACGGAGTCACATCTTACATCCCGCACCCCGCTCTCTCTCTCTGCAGCAATCTTACCACTCCCCACTTTCCTTCCAAAAAAGATTTACTCTACCAGTACTCCCCCGCCTCTCTCATCCCGCCTTCCGCCGTGTTTTTCCTACGACTTATTCTCTCCACCAGACTTATACCAGGTTCTCCTCCCCCCTCACACTGACCATTCCCTCCCATCCCCTTTCCATTATCCATATCTCCGGCCCGCGCTCAACAAAGCTCTCCACCCACGTCCTTCCCGCCCCTTCCACTCGTCATATGCTTCATTTAAGTTGGACGTTTTTAAATTCGTCTCCTCTGGAGGGCTTTTAAATTCGGTTTTTTATTCCTTTTCTTCCTCACTCACATTAATTTTCTTCCCCACCCTGGGGTCTCCTTCCCTCTCTCATCCATACATCCCCGTTCTTCCCCGCCGATACGCTATCCCTGGCAAAACGCGCAGCTGCATACTATATGTACCCCGGCAGACCCATTATCCCCTCCTCCCCATAACTACTACTTCTTCCCGCACGGTGCGCTGCCGTCGATTTTTTTCGTTACAAGTAGTGACGGAAGGAGAGAAGGGTGGCCCTGGAAAGTTAGCGAACGGAATGATGGGACGTTGCAGTAAGCGATTTGCTCACGCTGATCGTTTTGCTCATGTCCTGAGTCTATATTTAAAAAATTTCAATTCTTCGATTGCCGAAGAGCTCCCAATGGAAAAACCTCCGACCGTTATATGAATATGGATATGACGTTGAAACGAGACGCTGTGAATGTATTGATCTCATATTCCCATTTAGAACATTTTCTGGCCAAATTAATAATTTCCAAGACGTAGAATGAATGTAGTCAGCAAGATTTACATGATGAAATCACCTTCATTGCTATATTGTTAAAATTTCAATTCGATTTCATCAAATTTCATAATTACGAACAATTGTGACTGAAATAAGTCGCTTTCATTAGCACAAGAAAGAGGCATGAAACAATCAAACCAGAACTTTCCTAGACAAAGGATTAACAGGGATAACCTACCGTCCTTGGGCATAAGAAAGGGTATTTAGTCATGTCACAATTTTTTAAAAAATCACTGAAAAAGAGAGAAGTGTACAGGATTTTAACAAGTTTTTTAAAGAATCCTTAAAATGTTTCAATTTTGTTTTTTGTTGCATTAATATCATATACATATACGATTTACGCACATGCCAAAGATATTTTGTTTTTCAAATCTTCTTTCCCTAGGTCGTACAAAATAAAACTAATAATTCATATTTTTCCGATTTTTATTCTTAATTAGTCATTTACTTGTCATTCATTGTTGATTCCACTAATTTTGACTTATTATTGCACCCATCTTAAATAGCATTTCAATATATAATATCACATAAAACACAATTTTACCAAGGTGTTTCATTGCTTGGTGAACCACCAAAATAGCAAATGTACTCACGTGCTGAAAAAAGAATAACGGGAAGTCAACATTTTAATAAGAGTGTAAAAGCAACAACAATGACAAAAAGTAGGAATTAGGTGTTGAATTGACGTTCTTTTCCGTAATTGGAACCATTTTGTGTTCGTTGAATCAAAATCAATGTTAATCAGACCAACGGTACCACACTTTCGGTTGGAACATTTGCGATATATTTTTCGATGCTGCAATAATAATAGATCCTTTTAAAGGGACTATATATATATGGGAACGTAAATTCTCTATGGGACAATACCGATTCATAATGTTTGGTGATGATTGCATGGCGAAGAGCGATTTTCCATCCAAAGTCCATAGAGATGAAAGAAGAACGTTAAATAGTTAGAACCATTGTGCTGACTCTGGAGGTGTTAAGGGAATCCTTTTGCTGAAAGTCAGATGGAGAAATAAAAGGCTTTGGCCAACGGGGCAAGGCCCTTTCTTGCAAAGAATTTCCAGGCTGAAGAGAAGAGGAGCGGGCATCTACTCCGTGGAAATGGAGACAAAATTAAGGGTGGCGGGGTTGGAAATGTGAAAAGGCTTATCCCTTTAGGATTAAGGGTTTTTTTTCTTCTCTTCGTTTCTCTTCAGACTCTTTCGCGGAAATTGGCGAAGGTTTGAAATGGGATTGGCCCTGCTTCTTCCCTCCTCTTAGCGATGTCCCCCGTCCTTTCTCCACCCTTGAGACCCCCCCCCAAAATTCGCCCCCCCCAATCCTCTTTCACCCCAACCACCACACTTTCCCCTTCCCACTCCCAACCACCATCCACCCCAACCAATGCCCCACCCACACGCTCCTCCTCGGCGTACCACCCAAACACCCCATTCTCTTCCGCCCCAGTTTCCCGTGTTTTTTCCATTAATTCCGTCAGTCATTTTCGGTTTTTTGTGTGCTGTGAGCACGCCCAAGTCTGCGGTAACTTCACTTCCACTCGGTAGGAGGAAACACGGAAAGATAGGAGACGTTTGTTCCCCTTTTATATTTCTAAAGTGAATTGTGGGAAGCAAGTTTGCTTTCTCCTTTGCACCGTAGGTTAAGGGGTGGGGGCCGAAAAGGACGAGGAGGGATCGGGGAAGTGCTATAGCAAGAGAAGAGAACAACTGCTAATCTGTCTCATTTTTTTTTAATTTTTCTCACGTGGAGCGTCAAAGTATGTATATGCGTGGCATTTTAAAAACCGATTTGCGTTGACTTAATTTTCCGGCAAGTTACCATCGCAACGTTCTCAAAGGGTGCAGAGAGAAAAAGGCAAAATTCTTTCGTCGATGTGGTAAAAAAATGAGTTTTATCAGAAATCACTTGCTAGCGTTTCTATTATTAAACCTTGTTTTGAGGAAGGCATTATTAAATGTCCCTTATGTCAAATGGAATGAAAAAAAATCCACTCCCTGGTGACATTTCTATTAAGATTCGGAACCTGCACAAATTTCACACTATAAGGAAAAACATACGCGTACCTGTGTTTAATTTAATTTGTTTCATGTATCACCATTAAAAGTTGGAATAGCTGATAAGCATAAAATAAGTATAAACTGATAAATTTTCCTGGAAAACGACATTTATTTGAATTATTAGGGCCCGGCCGATGATCAATGATATATATCGAATCGAAATGGGGAAATGTAAGTATTGTAAATCATTACATATTCACAATTAGTTGGTCACTCTGAGCAGTAGCGTGGGTTATTCCGTTAAGACCACTAATTACTTTTAGCTATTGTGCGATGTTTTAGAAACCGAGTTTGGATCTAAGAAGTGTGCTTTGTTTTTTGATATATTTCCAACACACATTTTACTATTTTTAATCGATCAACATTATTAAAGTTATGCTAAAATTTATGATAATTCATGCCGTATAATTAGCCAAACATGGGAAACGAAAAATAATAATATTTAACATTATAGGAATAAAGATACTATAATACCTAACCAACGAATCACTTGGCTTGATTTCGAATTATTTTGTTCATTGATATTGACATTCTAACTCCAATTCTCGTTCTTAACTTAACTCCAAGAATGAAAGGATTATCGAATGATGAACATCGCCACCATGTAGACAAGGGATAAGTTAAGGAGTTAGTTTCCTCTATGAAATATTCCATCCAAACCAAACGTCTGTACCGCTTTTAAAATTAAAATTTGTTTTCACGAAAGTGGAAATAGCAGCATAATTTTAACCAAAAGCTATTTTTTAAGCAGTTCATTCATCTACCTATCATGGTAATTGAGGATTAGAAGATAGATGAATCAGGTAAACTTTATTTTTGTAGATTGTTCAGCCTTGTGCCTCCAAATGTGTGCTTTTTAATGTACTACTCTCACGAATTAAATCACTTGAGTCAAGCATCATGCTGTTAAAATTCTGTACATTCACACTTTTTTGAACTTATTGCAATTTCAAGATAATTTAACACTCTCAAAAATACCATAATTGCGGACCCTGGGATCTCTATGAACATATCCTTCAGGCTATTGTATGGATTTACCATACGCGATAGGACACTCGTCATTAATTAAACACTGATACGTGCCGTATATTATTAACACACATTCATATATATATTTACTTTATTCAAAGATTGCATCACATCAATAGCATTATACAAAGGAAAAAGAAAAGCAAAATATATCAATAAAAACTTGATGGATAACAAATAACATTACCACATTAAACATTAATATTGGTTTAAATAAATTTGGGGGAAAAATGAGTAGTAAGGATGGGGATTTCCCAAGAAAATTGGAGGGAGAAAGAAAACGGCAGGGTTGAACGACATGAAGAGTTTGGAATAGGTCAAATTCAAAGGGGCGTTTCATTTTTACGTTAAAGGTTGATGGAGTAGAGAGTGTTAGTGATTGAGAGGTAAGTGATGGAAAATTGAATGAGATCATTTAATTTTGTCGGGCGCCAAGGCACTCGAAAAATGAAAAGGAAAAGAAGTTCAGATGACCAATAATTATCATTGACAATTTTTTTTAAAAACTTTTTATCATGCATGGCACAGCGTTTAGTAAGAGAATCAATGACAATGAAATATCTAGTCTATATATATAAAGGAGAGTGTTTGTTTGTATGTATGTAATTTGTTTACTTTTTTGCTGTCATAGAAACAGAATTTTTCCAACTATGCCAGCAGGATACTTTTGCAAGAACACTATTGTATTCAGAATTGCCGAGATGTTATACGTAGAATACATCAAGGAAAGTCTTTTGTAGAAGAAAAATGGGCAACTTTGATCCTGAGAATAATATTTATTCATGTGACGCATCGGGCCGAGTCTACACAGTCCATCCTAACAACGCCGAATGTTATTTTTTAAGAATGCTTCTACATACCATTAGAGGACCTCGCTCATTTGCAGAATTAAGAACGGTAAACGGAGAAATATGTGAGACATTCAGAGAAGCTTGCCAGAATTTAGGGTTGCTAGAAGGAGATCAACACTGGGATGACTCATTGCGAGAGACCAGTTTGATTTCTCTTCCAGGACAAATCCGAATTTTGTTTGCCATCATAATAACCTCCTGTAATCCATCTAACCCAAAAACATTACGGGAAAAATATAAAGAATCAATGAGTGAGGATATACTGGCTAAAGTTCGAAGTGAAAATCCTACATTGGATATTACGTTTAACTCCAACATTTTTAATAAAACTTTGATTATTTTGGAGGAAAAGTGTATCACCATGGTTAACAAGACTTTAGTGGAACTCGGTCTTTTTGCACCTGTACAAGATCAACAGGGTGTATTTTATCCAGATTATATACGTGAAACTAGCTACAATGTCTTAGACTTAGAAGCATACATCGCGGATAAAAAGCCACTTCTTAATGAAGATCAGAAATTCGCGTACGAAACAATAATGGATCAAGTAGATAAACAAGAAGGAGGTATCATTTTTCTTGATGCTGCTGGTGGCACGGGAAAAACATTTTTAATTAATTTAGTTCTCGCTGAAATCAGGGTTCATGGAGAAATCGCTCTAGCCGTTGCATCTTCAGGTATTGCAGCGACATTAATGGAAGGAGGAAGAACAGCCCACTCTGCCCTTAAGTTGCCACTTAATATTTCCCGACAAGAAAATCCCACATGTCATATAAATAAAACAAGCGGCCAGGCACAAGTTCTTATAGAATGTAAATTGATAGTATGGGATGAGTGTACGATGGCTATTAAAAAATCTCTTGAGGCCCTCAACGCAGCACTTCAAGATCTTAGAGGAAACTGCAGTTTAATGGGAGGAGCTCCTGTGTGGAGACCTCCGTCAAACTCTGCCTGTCATTCCAAAATCGACTCCAGCCGATGAAATTTATGCCTTTTTAAAACATTCTGTTCTATGGAATCATGTCCAAGAAATTAGCCTTAAACAAAACATGCCAATGCTCTTAAGAGATGGGAATGCTCAAAATTTTGCAAATAAACTTTTGGAGATTGGAGAAGATAGATTAGTTATTGAAGCATCTGGTATGATAAAATTGTCATCAGATTTATGTGTATCGGTGAAAACTGTCCGCGATATGATACAAGCAGTCTATCCTAACGTTAATCAAAATTATAAAAATTTAGAATGGTTGCGAGAAAGAGCCATTCTTGCTCCTAAGAATGATGTTGTTAATGAAATTAACAAGGAGATTCTAGCCATGCTGCCAGGAGACGTGATTGAATATAAATCGTTTGATACCGTAGTGGATGCTGACGAAGCCGTCAATTATCCAACGGAATTCCTAAATTCACTTGATCCAGCTGGATTGCCACAACATCGCCTTATACTTAAAGTAGGATCTCCAATCATTTTATTGCGAAATTTAGATCCACCAAAACTCTGCAATGGGACACGATTGTGTGCGACAAAATTAATGAAAAATATAATCCAGGCAGTCATTTTAACTGGAAAAGGAAAAGGCGAAATAATTTTTATTCCACGGATACCTCTAATCCCAACTGATCTTCCCTTCAACTTTAAAAGATTACAGTTTCCAGTCCGGCTAGCTTTTTCAATTACCATTAATAAATCACAGGGACAGTCTTTAAAGTTTTGTGGTGTTGATCTAAGATCGCCATGTTTTAGCCACGGGCAACTTTATGTTGCTTGCTCCAGAGTAGGTTCGCCTAAAAATTTATATATTCTTTCTCCTGGATATGAAACAAAAAATGTAGTTTATAGACAGGTGTTAAATAAAAAAGATTCTTAAATTTGTATGAAGTAGTGTATTATTGTACTTTATAATTTGTTGTTTTTATTTATGTAGTATATTTATATTATTGTTTCCCCCTAACCCGTGCAAAGCCGGGTATTCAGCTAGTATAATATAAAGGGAAGTAATGGAGCTTTAAAAGATGTTTGCAAATTATAGAGAGAGAAAAAAATTCAAGAGGCGCGCTAGTAGTTTGAGACAAGTGGGCGGAGCAGTGGTCCAATATGAGGAACATTATTCAAGGACAGGATAAAAACTGACCTAGAACAAGTGCGGAGAGTTGACAGGTTAGATAATTCGCCTTATCGATAAATTAAGTCCGCCAATGATATATCTTTCAAAGAAATACTTTTTATATGCTCAAGAAATAGAAGTTTAGTGTCAAATATGGCACCTCGATATTTTAGATCTATACCTGTGGGAATTAACTAATTATAAATTTCCCAACCATGCACAGAGTGATTTACGGAGGGTAAATTGAATAATATTTGTATTGAAATGATTCAATTATGAGCTCCAAATATCGGACCACTTAGCAAGTGCTTTGAGGGTATTCTACAAGCTAGTGATGTCATCAATGGGATCTGCTTGTTCGAAAGCATTGCAGTTATTATTTGCGTGGATGAGAGTTTTGCTGTTTTAATTATTTCAACCAACTATTATATGCACAATGCAAGTAACAATTGACCAAGGACACTCCCTTTGGGAACACAAGGGTAACAGGGACGACAGAGAAGCAGTCACCATCAATTAAAACCGTTGCTGCCTGTTTGTCAGCAATGAAGCAACATTTACATGAATTAAACGGGCTATTGCATCAATTCTCCAGTCTTTAATGAAGCGATTAGTGATTCATATTATCGAATGATTTTGAAAACTAAGACGCAGTAGACAGATGTCCAATTGAAACTAATGCAGTTATATTGTTGCAAAATTGAAAGTTTTCCTAATGCCTACGATCCAAGAAGGAAACTGTGTTACTGCTCAGAAATGAAAAGAAGATTGCACGATGAAAGTCTTTAAATTTTTTTCAGTGTTCAATAACTTTATAAGTGCAATATAATTTCTTGTAACTGCTTCCACGCCTTCTCACTCTATGTGAGAATAGAGTTACTTTATCATTTCAACCCAATTTTATTTTCTTCCATTATTCCTTCTATGAATGAAAACATGGTAACATCTTTATTTAATTTTTGCATTGGCGTATCGGGTACTATCCGTTCGTCATTAGCATTTTCTCAAGGAGTTTAATTGAGAAAACAATAGATTTGAAAAATTTTAAAGAAATTTCATAGTCTCAATATAGGCAAAATTATGTACAGAGGATGGCCGAAAGTGTATTGAATTTGGAGGAGGGAAAAAATTACAGTCACTTGGTAAACAGTGCTCTGATTTACATTTGATCTGAATAGAGATTTCATGAAATGTGGATGTTATCATTTGATAACAGCTGGAAAGGTGTTAAAAGTTAAGGTTCAGAATCGCAATAACATGATAGGCTAAGAATTCTCGAAAATGAGGAGGAAAGGTGATTGAAAAAGTGGTATTGAAGGAAAATAAAGTTAGAATATAAATTCAAAGGAAATCAAAAGATTCTTGGAATTTTTCAGTAGATTGAGAACCAGGGGAATTATTTTAGGAAAACGTTATTGTACTCGTGGTCTTCATTGTCAAGGATGCTTGGTCGAGAAAGAGAGACTGACTCGAACTTATGAATAATGATTCATAGTGAAATGTGTAGGTGGACTGTGGAATGTAAGTTTTTATTGAGGAATCAAATTGATAAATAAGACAAAAAATAAGGAGGTGCAAAATGTATTTGCATAAATAAAATCATAAGATAGACATGGATGGAGATGGACTAAAAAAATGGATTTAGATGGAGCAACACGAAAGCATTTTCACATCGCTGACAATTGTAATTACTATTAATGGATATAGAAATGTAAGAAAATGTTAGAAGTAAGTGGATGATGGCTGAAATGAAAATTATCTAGGATTGGAGATGAAAGTATTGTCTGTAGAAGCATATCATAAGAAGGTTCAGAATGACATGGTGCATGAAAACAGATGAAAAAAGAGCTCATGAATTTCAGTATGTCATGCATCAATGGGTGGTTTTCGATTCCTTCAAAATTTACACACGGAAATTAAACTTGCTTTGTATATTTTTTATTAACCTCAAGAAAAATTCTTAATTTAGTATCCTTATTTTTTTCATTCCACCCAACTAATTCTCGAGCGCGTTGAAGTACCCAATTAAAAATAAGAAATAGTGCCTCGGGTCGACTTTTGATGCGTCATCAACGGTTCTTGGAATAAATAAAAGAATCTCTTTCCAAAAGATATTGCTATGAATCAACTCAAAAATTATCTCCTCCTACTGACGATTGTTCGCTGTCTTACCATCAAACATTCAACGAAATAACCCCATAAATTGAGAATTATATTAGAAGTAGATCAGCTTCGTGGATAATATTCATACTTGTTGCAAATCAATGACAAATACCGAAAAGAATTACTGTCTCGCAACGCTAATACTCACATAATTATCCATTGATACATACTCGTATTATCCCTGTGTATTTAACTGGTGAGAAACTTCGAGGCAATGAAAATAATATGAACACTTACTAGTCGATGTACATTCGTAATGTTCACAGGATTTAAAACTTTTATTTATTTATAGTTTCGACCGACTTCTTAATCTCTGGGAAAAGTAACATTTCTAAGGTATTTCAAGACCCTGATTATAGTAAGAAATAAGTATTCAAAATAAATACGAAGATATTTCAAATTCTAAGTAAATTACTTGCCAGCTTCCGTCTATAAAATTCGTAGATGCAATCATCACGTAAGACCTACTACATATTTATTGGTCAATTTGTAAAGACTCTAATTCAAAAGTATGAACAGCTAGTAGCTACAATACCTTAATATTAAATAGTACCTCTTCCATTCTGCTAAGTTTAATGAGTCTTTTCAAGCAATAATAGTTAAACAGAGCATTGATGTGTGTAATACGAAATGAAAATTAACATTTGAT